>NW_026020564.1:1633376-1662040 GCF_900185275.1 Solanum verrucosum
TTGGGGAAGAGAAAGGGAATTTATATTTGGGGAGTGATGGAGTGATGGATGATTAAGGGATTTGGGAGTTTTAGAAATGGTTTGAGAGTAAATGGAGGGAAGTGGCAATGATTTTAAAAGGTGGGATTTTTAAATAGAAGAGTCCGGGTCGAGTCAGTCCAACTTAGGGTTAGGACCTATGAGACCCGCTTACAGTTCGTAGGTCGATCTACGGTTCGTCAATTGGGACCGTAGATCACCTTCACACAGAAAATTTTTAGACACTTACCTGGGATTACAGACACCATTCACGGTCCGTGGATGGATTGACGGACCGTCGATGAGGTCCGTAGACCTCTGCTCCAGACCATTTTCTGTAGATTTTCATAGCGCACCCGCACATGTAGCAACCATTAGGCTTTTCTTTTTACATTTTCTGGACACTTTTTAGACACGGACCCTATGCTAATTCTAGCCAATCTAATACAAAACTAAAACGCCTATCTAAATTATTACAGAGAATCAACTAAAAAAAAAACTACTAGATGGGAAACAAAAACCTATCGTTGGCTAGATTGTACATCTTGGGTTGCCTCCCAAGCAGCGCTTGATTTAACGTCGCGGCACGACGCATGCCTCTTGATTACTCAGACTTCATCAATATAGGCCTCAACAACTTCTTGCACACTTTCTCGTTTCCCAGATAGATCTTGATCCTTTGCCCGTTTACCATGAACCTTGTTCCTTCACTATTTCAAGCTCAACCGCTCCATGGGGGAGCACTTTTGTGAGCAAAAATGGCCGGTCCATTTGGACTTGAGTTTGCCTGGAAACAAGCGCAACCTAGAGTTGAATAGAAGCACAAGATCACCCACAAAAATTCTCGCTTTTCAATTCTTTGATCATGATACCTCTTCATCTTCTCTTTGTACAAGGCTGAACTTTCATAAGCTTTTAGGCGAAACTCATCAAGCATATTCAAGTCATTCATTCTTTGATTAGATGCGGCAATCCAAATTTAGCTTCTTCATTGCCCACAAAGCCTTATGCTCTAGCTCTACCGGTAAATGACAAGACTTCCCATATACAAGTTGGTAAGGAGACATACCTATGGGGTCTTGTATGCAGTGCGATAGGCCCATAGAGCATCATCAAGCTTCCTTGACCAATCCGTTCTATTAGCATTCACAGTCTTCGCCAAAATCTGTTTGATCTCTCTGTTGGACACTTCAACTTGCCCACTAGTCTGTGGATGGTAAGGAGTGGCTACATTGTGGCAGACACCATATTTCTCAAGTAGCGCCTTGAACAACTTATTACAAAAGTGGGAACCTCCATCCGATGATTATCGCCTCCGGTGTACCAAATCTAGAGAAGATATTCTTTTTCAAAATGTGGTGACACTTTTACCTTTATTGTTGGGAGCGCAACTGCTTCCACCCACTTCGATACATAATCCACCGCAACAAGAATATACTTCATCCCATGTGAACTCACAAATGGACCCATAAAATCAATGCCCCATACATCAAACAACTCTATCACCAATATAGGATTCATAGGAAGCTCTTGCCTCTTTAAAATCCCTCATTCTCTTTGTCGTCGATCACAAGACTTGGCGAAATCATGAGCATCTTGGTGGATGGTAGGCCAGTAGTACCCACACTACAAGATCTTATGCGCAGTCCGAATACCACTATGATGCCCACCAACTGGCGATGAATGACATGCTTCAAGTACACTCAACATCTCAACCTCGGGCACACAACGGCGAATAATCCCATCAGCACAACTACGATACAAGTAAGGCTCATCCCAAAAGAATTTCTTCACATCATGCATACAAAATTTCCTTATGTGAAAAGACAAATCCGGGGGCACCAAATTGCTTGCCAAATAATTAGCAAAGTCTGCGAACCAAGGAATCAGATCATGAGAAGCAACCAATACCTGTTCTTCTGGAAAATCGTCATTAATTTCAGCCCTATCACCAAGCTTCAGCATAGCCTCTTCCTATCATCTGGACAAGTGATCAGCAACTTGATTTTCGGTCTCCTTTCTATCTTTTACCACAAAATCAACCTCTTGTAGCAACAATACCCATCTAATCAACCTCGATTTTGCATCCTTCTTGCCATCAAATACCTCTATGAAGAATGATTAGTATGCACTATGACCTTAGTACCAAGCAAGTAGGATCGAAATTTCTCGAATGCGAAAACCACCGCGAGAAGTTCTTGTTCTGTCACAGTATAATTCTTCTGGGCCACATTTAGAGATTTTCTAGCATAGTAAATAGGGTAAATAATTTTCTCTCTCCTCTGTCCTAATACTACACCAAGCGCCACTCCACTCGCATCGCACATTACCTCAAACGACTATCCCCAATCCGGTGAAATAATGATAGGTGCAGTAACCAACTTCTCCTTCAACTCTCCAAATGCTCTCAGAAAAGCATCATCAAAATCAAACTTATACTCATTTTCGAGCAGTTTGCACAATAGATGTGCAATTTTAGAGAAGTCCTTGATGAACCTCTTATAGAAACCTGCATGCCCAAGAAAACTTCTAACACCTTTTACAGAGATAAGTGGTGGAAGCTTTTCTATTACCTCTACTTTTGTTCTCTTAACCTCAATGCCCTTCTCAGAAATCCGATGACCAAAAACTATCCCTTCTATCACCATAAAGTGGCACTTTTCCCAATTTAGCACTAAATTGCAGTCTTCACACCTTTTAAGCAGCTCAGCCAGATGATCCAGATATCCATAAAAAGAGTCACCTACCACAGAGAAATCATCCATGAACACTTCAATAGTGTCCTCCACCATCTCAGAAAATATTGACACCATACAGCGCTGAAAGGTCGCTGGAGCATTACACAACCCAAATGTCATCCGTTTGAAAGCAAAAGTCTTATAAGGGCAAGTGAAGGTGGTCTTCTCTTGGTCTTCAGGAGCTATAGAAATTTGATTGTAGCTCGAATACCCATCAAAAAAACAATACCAACCCTTGCCTACAAGTCTATCCAACATCTGGTCCATGAAAGACATAGGAAAATGGTCCTTCTCTATCCACGCATTCAACTTTCAGTAATCCATGCAGACTCTCCATCCAGTCACGGGCCGCATTGGAACAACCTCGTTTCTCTCATTTGGAACTACAGTAATACCACCCTTCTTAGGCACACACTGCATAGGACACACCCAACTACTATCCTCAATGGGATAAATAACTCTGGCATCCAACCACTTGATGATCTCCTTTTTAACTACCTCTTGCATAGGTGGATTTAATCTTCTCTGGTGCTCGATGCTAGGCTTGTGATCTGGCATGAGTTGGATTTTATGAGAACAAATACCGGGAGGAATCCCAATAATATCTGCAATAGTCCATTGAATAGCTCGCTTGAACCTCTTTAACACAGTCACCAAGCACTCTACTTGTCTCGCATTTAAATCTGCCGCAATGATGACCGGCAAAGTATTATCTCTACCCAAGAATACATACCTCAAATGCGGTGGTAGAGCCTTAAGCTCCAATCTTGGTGCCTCCACAATAGATGGTCTCGTCGGTGGGGACTCAGGATTCTTCATGTCGAACTCATACTTCTTTTATTTTGACTGATATTCACACCTATCGAGTGCATATACCAACTCATCGTACTCTTCAACGCCATCACTATTGAAATTCATCATAATTGCTACTAGTGCCTCAACACCTACTCGCTCTTCAATTTCCACTTATGTTCCACTCTCAACTCTGTAAGTTATAACATATACCGTTTGGAGCTCACCACTCTGCTTCATGGACCTACAAAAATTGAAAGTTGCTTCTTCATTATTAAGTCTGAACCTCATCTGCCCCTTCTCCATATCAACCAACGCACGCCTTGTGGCAAGGAATGGTCTCCCAAGGATGATGGGAACCTCAAAATCAACCTCAGAGTCAAGAATCACAAAATCTGCCGGAAAGATTAACGACTCCACTTTCACTAGTACATCATGGAGAACACCAATGGGCCTTTTCATGGTTCGATCGGCCATAAGTAACCGCATCGTAGTAGGGATTGGATCCCCTAGATCCAACTTCTTACAAATAGACAATGGCATGAGGTTGATGCTAGCACCAAGATCACACAATGCCTTAGCAAAGTGTAGCAATCCTATAGTACATGGAATTGTGAAAGCACCAGGATCTTTTTCTTCTACACAAGAGACCTTGTAGCAATAGAAAAACTCATAGACCTTTTCTTTGTCACCATATCTTTCATAAACTTCGCATACCCAGACATTTGCTCCAAAGCTTCTATCAACGGAACGTTGATGGAAAGCTGCTTCAACATAGTAATAAACCTGTGATATTTACCATCTTTAGTCTTCTTCACTAACCTCTGTGGAAAAGGTGGTGGAGGTCTAGGTATGGGGACCATTTTCTGAGATATCTCCGTTTCTTTCTCTGTCTCATTCTCAGACTCTTCTTTAACCTCTACCACATCATCTTCTTTTCTAATCTCAACGTCCATCACAGACGGCATAGGTGGATCAATGGTTTGCTTACCCCCTCGAGTAGTAACTTCCATACAATGACCATCATTCTTTGGATTCTGGATGGTGTTGCTAGGAAGAGTGTCAGGTTCACGTGGGTTTACTGTAGTAGACAACTGAGTCATCTGCTGCTCTAGATGTTTTATTGAAACTTCATGGGCATCAACCTTTTGACCAATTCCAGACAAGTCGTTTCTCATCTCCTTTACATTTTGATCAGTTGCATCAAACCTTCTCATCATCTTTTGCATCATATCTTCAATACGTGTCATATTGCCTCCAGCTTCCCTAGTACCAGATTCTCGATTTTGAGGGGGAACATAAGGTCCAACCCGATCATTTCTGTTGCCATAATTGTTCCGATTGTGGTTGTTGTCGCGATTGAAAGTCCCATCCCAGACATATTGACCCTCTAGGTTGTAATTTCCATAGTTCCGACCTTAGTTTCCTTGACCCTGGCGTCAATTATCTATATTGGATCCTTAGGCGTTTGGTCAGAAACCCCCGTCTGATCATTCACCGCATAAGCATTCTCTTCAAAGTAACACTCTTCAACTGGTTGTGGAGTTCTAGGCAAGTAGTTCACAACATTTACCTTTTCCGCACCTCCGCTCACATGTTTCAATAAAAACCCTAACTCGGTCCTCATCTGAGCCATCTCCTCACGAATCTTATCCGCAGACTGGTTATTTGTAGCATGAACGGCAAATGTGTTTCTTCCAGTATCCAACCTCCTAGTGCTCAATGCTTTATTGTTACGAGAGATCTTCTCCAATTTTTCTGCAATTTGTGCGTATGTGCACTCACCATATGAACCTCTAGCAATAGTATCAAGCACTGCTTTATTGTTGTCATCCTGACCTCGATAGAAATATTCCTTCAACGACTCATCATCAATACGGTGATTCAGAACACCTTTTATGAATGCAGTGAATCTGTCCCAAAAGCTACTCACAGACTCTCCAAGTAGTGCCACAAAATTGTTGACCTTCTCTTTGTGATTGAGCTTCTTGGAAACTGGATAAGATCTTGCTAAGAACACATCCTTCAGTTGGTCCCATCTATAGATTGATTTATAAGGAAGCTCAATGAACCATACAACAGCATCACCTGTCAGTAATAGAGGGAAGACTCGCAATCCAATGACATCCATATCCAAGTTTGGTCAATCTACACAGCTTTTGCAAACCACTCTTAGCTTGGCTATGTAAGCATGGAGGTCCTTCGATGGCAACCCCGAGAACAAACCCCTCGTTGTAAGCATCTGCATCAAGGTACTGGTTACTACAAATGTGTGCCCCGGATGCAAAGGGGGTAGGACAAGAGGTCCATTAGAGTCAGCAATATTGATGTTTCCCCTATAGTTGTCATGCAGTCATGGGCCTAGTGGACCATGCACCCTCACTATATCTCCCAATTGAATTTCAGCTAGAACCTGTTTTTCCCCACCAACTACCCTCGGAGGTTGCAACACAACTTCAACACCTAGATTGCCTCCGATGGGATTAACTTTAAATATTTGATTGTTCATTCTTCGCAAAGTTCGGTTCAACTTTGGATCGTAAGGAGTAAGTGATTCACCTTGGCTCCGTGTACTTGGCATACACTGGAGTTAGAACCTGAGAGAGACAAAAAGAAAAAGAAAGAAGTAAAATTAGGAAATATTTGACCAAAGTTCAATAATGTAGTTAAAATTAATCTAAAAGCAAAATTCCCCAGTAGTGGCACCAAATTTTGATACACTGAAATTACACCTCCCTAAAGAAGCATAAGCGATCGTTATCAAATACAGAACCCAACTTGTAGGTTGGGGTCGATCCTACGAGGAAAATAGTCTAGACTTAACTTTAACCAACAATTATATTCGTTTAGTCAAATTACTTCTAGAAACAGGTAATTAAAAGGGGGAATTTGTGAGATAAATTGTAAGAATTCAGTAAGTAATCAGTAAACAAAAGTCAATTTTGGTTGTTATCAAGATGAGAAAATTAACTAGGGTATACGTGTTCCCCACAAGCTCATAACGCAGTAATCCTAGTAATAGCAATCATTTCCTAGTGTACTACATGCAAAGTGATAAGCTAGGTATCTTTAAATCCTTGGTCCGGCATTTAGAGAATTTCACCCCGTACCTTGGTACAACTACGTGTGTATAATTTACTAACTCTTACCTTTACCTCATATTAGACATCACATCGGTGTTTGGCTTACTTATTACTTCGCATCAATCTACACTAGACTATTAGATAGTATCACACTAAATCTATGTTGATAATTCTTTTTTTGTTGATTACCTCCTTGGTCCGACAAGTAGCAACAATGTGAGTTCTAACGTTGCGCACCGTTAAAAAGACTTTTAAACGAAAGAATTATCAATGCATGTAAAACACTATTCAAGAATTGCTTATTTACTATTCATACTTTGTTAATCGCTCATGGTTCCCACAACCCTAGTTGTGGAGTTTAGTTACCCATAATCATATGAACACAATTAATTATTTTTGATGAAAGAATTATGAACTTACGTAAGAAGAATAATAAACCCAGAATTTCAACTTGAATTGCAACACCAAAATCTTCAAAACGAACTTAGGAAATTAAGAATTGCTAAAGTTGCAAGTTAATGTCCCAAGTCAAGAACTAGAATAAAAGTAATAAAGTCTAACCCCAAAAACGAGGTTTACATGCCATGTTTATAGTAAACAAGTCCTAAATTAAAAGGGAAACAAATTAATGAAAGTTTGTTCAGGCACGCGTCTTCATTCCACGAGACTGACTCACGGACCGTCAATGGATCTACGGTCTGTGAGTCCCTTCCGCCAGCCATGACTTAGAAAATATTTCAGCTTCTCTGAAGCAAACGACGATACCTCAGTACGGACCGTAGATCGATCTACGATTCGTCGATCCCTCTCCGTAGCTCCACACTTAGAATTTTCAAAAATTAGGTACTGGAACCCTCATAGTTTCATTTTACGAATCAACAGTACGGTTCGTAGATTAATATATGGTCCATCATTGGTTATCGTGGTTCCACACTAGGTCATATTTCCCTGATTTTGCTTCTATGCCTTGCCTGTTGATCTACGATCACCATCTACGGAGCGTCAATGGACCTACGATCCATAAATCACCTCCGTATATGCTCGTTTCTGCATTTCTTTCAGCTGTCTATTTACTTTCGTGCCTAAACATCTTTCCTGTAAAACATGATAAAAACACATAAAAACCAATACAAAAAGGCCCTAGACATACACAACTCTTATGTGAAATGTTTTAAACATACCGTAACCTCACGTTATATCAAGAACCTGGGCATATGAGGAGGAAATCACCGAGGCCATGGAGGCCGGGGAAATGGTAATGCAGGTAGAGAAGTAGTGCATCCAGGCAATGAGGTTGCCCTTCAAGATGGCATGGATCAATTTTATGCCTTTTTGGGCAAGATTGAGGTTGAGGGTCTGATACAGTGATCACAATAACTATTATTGTTTGTGAACGGATGGCTAATGTGTTGTTTGATCCGGGTTCTACTTATTCTTATATGTCTGTGCGATTTGCCTCTGAATCTGATATGATTTGTGATATACTTGATGCCCCCATCCATGTTTCTAGCCCAGTTGAAGAGTTAGTCATAGTGACCCATGTATATCGTATTGTCATGTTCTTTTATGGATTTTTAGATTTTGGTTATGCTGGATATGACTGACTTGGTATAATCTTAGGCATGACTTGGTTGTCCCCATATTATGGTGTGCTTAATGGTATTGCTAAGTCGGTAACTCTAGAGATCCAGGGTAGGGAAATGTTAGAACGGGAAATGGGTACAAACCTAAGTCAGCTAAGGTCACATATATCGTACGGGGTAGGAAACTGGTGGGGCTAGATTGTTTGGCGTCATTGGCTCATATTCGGGATGTTGAGGTCGAATCCCCCTCTATTGAGTCTATTCCTGTGGTGTTGGAATTGAGAGAGCTTAAAGCTCAAATCCAGGAGCTTCTTGATTAAGGTTTCATCCCTCCTAGTGCTTCTCCATGGGGTGTTCCTGTCTTGTTTGTTAAGAAAAAAGATGGTAGTATGAGGACTGTTGATTTTATCTTAAGCCATAAAAAGGTGGATTAATACCGAGATGACAAGCTTATGGATAAAAAAAGTCACATTGAGTATACTTGGGTGAAGGCAATTGAAGTATTTTAGTAAGAAAGTGCGCATAAAAATTGGGTTAGTCCTTTGAATTTGATGGGTATACATGAGTTTGAGGTGTCGTGCTGATGAAAAGTTTGACTTGTGGTGATAGTCAGGGCTAATTGAGCATAAGGGTAATAAGAGTTTGTGATGGAATGCAACTATATAATAATATTGGTTGGCAACTATTGAAAAAGACTTGAGAAATGAGTGTACAAACATTACCTCGAGTATGATGATAAGTGCTTGGTTCTTGTTTTTGAGTTTAGTAATGAGTATGATTGAAATTTTAGCGAAATATATTATAAGATTGATGGAGATGCAATCAATGATAAACGGAGATCCATGAATTCATAAAAATCTTCAAGGTACAAGCTAATATTGATAGAGAAAGGGATTGTGTTATACGGTGGAAATTACAATTCAATTTTTTCATTGTAAGTCTACATTCAAGGTGATGTATTTTGTCAAGGTATGAATTGTCAAGGTGAGAAATGATCAATTGTATCCGATATTGAGCATTTGAAAGGACTTACACCTGGGTTGAGTCATAAATTTACTACTATTGATTGTTAAGTACTTAAGAAAGTTTTCATTTTAAAAAGTGTTGGTTTATAATAAGTTAAATGGTCGGAGTATTTATGATGGTTGTTAGTATTGGAAGTATGATTCACTAGCTAAGCTCTAGTGTGTTTTCACTTTTGTGGGTGGATCCCTAAGGGTGGATCAGGAGTACCAAATCCTGTGATGTTCTCTTGGTTGAGTGGGCAGATTGAGAAGATTTGGTTATTTCAAATGACATAATTGGTGAGTTGTTAAAGTATTTTAGTGGTTCGACATGTACCACTTGCTTATGAGAATTCATAGAAGAGCTACCCTGTGTGACCATGGTAGTCTGACAATCTTAATATTTGTCTAGTCGTCCAGGTCATGTATTGATTATGTGTGGATGAATGCGGGGATCATTGGGTCCAATTCTACTGTTCTTAAGGGTAATCTACAATCATAATTGCTAAATCTAGCATTCGATAGTATGGTTAGAGGGTTGTTTGCTTGGACATATCCCTCGATGAGTATCTGATGTCTAAAGATCAAATTTTGTAACTTAAGCTCATGAAAATTTATGTTGTGAGAAGGAGATGTTGATAAGAACTATGATTGGTTGAGTATTATGAATGTGTGTTGGTTGGTTCAGGTTCACTTCTAATTGTAGCGATTATTGATTCAGAATTTTATCTTGCTTAAGTGCTAAAGGATTCGTCCGGACGATTGTGTCAAGGTCATTGATAACATGTTCCAGACGTGTATACGATCAACTTTGGTAATTATTGAAAATAGCTTTTGTTGTTAGTTAAGTTAACATACAACAATATTTATCACTCGAGTATTGAGATCACTTCATTGAGGCATTGTAAGGAAGGATATATAGATCACCCATAGGACGGTTTAAGACTAGAGATGTAAAATCATTGGGGGTTGTTTTGGTGAAGGATGCTCAGGATAAGGTGAGAAGTATCCAAGCTAAGCTTCTAGCAGCCCAGAGTCGACAGAAAAAGTATGCGGGACAAGTATCTCCAGTTATTCGACGATTCAAATACTACTTTATTCTTGCTTTAGCCCTTTTCTCCTAGTTTGTCACTCGAAGACAAGTGATGGGTAAATTGGTATCTATTGTAACGAGTTGATTCAGTCGTTAGGGAAAAGCCAATGGAGAAAGAATTGGACCAAAAAAAATTTTGAGTAGTAACTTGAGATTTCCTAGCAAAGTCCAGATTTGGACGAAATCGGAGTCAATGAGGTCTAGGGAAATCTGGTAACAAATAAGAGATCTAATTATTATTTTGATCACATGACTAGATTGTTAATACGTTAAGGAACCCGTATGACTTTACGTAATTGAATTCGGGTGAGTAGAACTCCTGAAATTGATAGCGTGAACATGTATTTTCTGAGTGTCATGGGATGAAGGTGTGTTGTGAAATGGGGGTTTGAAACTCTTAATTTAGCTTTTTATTTTCGTGAAAGCCGTTAGGGCGGGATTATTCCCGCCAGGGCAGGGTCGCTATAGCGGGGTGAGGATCGTTGTGGCGGGACAATCGCGATTTAAGTAAAAAATAAACCCTAAAAATGTTTTATTCTGCAACTTTCGACTTTGAGAGCTAAGGAACGACCCCAGAGGTTTTCTTGAAAGTTTCCACCATTCTTGAGGCTAAAGGTAAAGTTTTCACTCCCTGAATCCATTTTTTTGATCCGTAGAACTTGGTTTCTTGGGTGATTATTGTGGGGGAAGGGTTTTGGAACTGTTTGGATAGTGGGAAAAGCCCTAATCTGGGTATGGGGATCAAAGGTTTGGCCTAGGGTTAATAATGTTTATTATAATCTGGGTAAGTAGGCCCCGTTTATTGTTCCTTGCATTAATTGTATGTTTTTAGACCACGAACAAGCGGATGAATCTAGAAAGGGAAGATTCAAGTGCCTTAGGGATTCAAGCTTGGATTCGAGGTAGGTGATGGTTGTGATTTCATGATTGTGTGATATATGTTTGTTCTTGCTTCATTATAATACGTGTATGTATGCGAATGTTGTATTATTGATCACCTTCGTAAATGAGGATAATTGAATAATTGTATGCCATGAATCACCTCTTGTTGTATGATTGTGAGAATATACATTGTCATTGTGATTGTGGTTTGTTGAATGGATCGGGTGTTACGTTCCGACACACCTACTTGGATTGGTTCCCACGTTCCGATATAAATATGGGATCAGTTGCCACGTTCCGGCATTAGTATGGGATTGGTTGTCACGTTTCGGCATAAACATTAGATCGGGTACCACAAATCGATACACTAATAGTTTGGGTTTGGGTTCCATGAGAAGACTATTGAATTGGGTTCTGTGAGAGGACCATTGAATTGTGTTGTGTATCTACTTGTGTTGATTATGTTCATAGCTAATGGTGATTGAGGTTGGAAGATTGTTTGTTGCTCTAAGAAGATAACAAATGTGTATTATTGAGAACGTGGAATGCTACATTGATCCTGAAAAGATGACTAATATTGTATATGTTCGGTATATGCCTGTTTTATAAGGTTGTGGTTACTTGCATGTGTTTCTCTTATTGAGGTAGCCGCGTGATCCTACCAGTATATAGTGGTTGTGTACTGATACTGTACTTTCTTTTTCTTTGTGAGTACAGAGGATCTTCAGGCGGCTATTGATAGACCTCAGCTAGGTGACTATTGAGCGTGACCGGATTCAAGGGTGAGTCAGTTCTTTCAGGCTGCCATGGATCTTTCTTGTTTAAGTCCACTCTTTTCGGACTCAGACTATTTATTTAAGGTGTTTTTTTAGTTTCGGGGTTGTACCCCTTGTTCTTAGACTTGTCGTTAGTAGAGTTTCGGTACAATGACTTTCAGGTTCTAGGGGTTGTTCTTCCGTATTTGTTTGGTTAGTTAATTATTTAAACCTTTGGAGTTTATGGGAACTCCGTATTTCTTAGGCCATTTAAATGTAACATCTCGCAAATTGAAATAACTAGGAAGAAGTCAAGAATTGGAAATTGTGATTTTAGGAAATGATGGAAATCTGGAAAGTTGTTCAAGTTAATTTAAGGATGAGTTTTGGATAACTTCAAACGACCATAACTCCTAGCTCATAATGATTTAGGCGTGTTTCCAGATATAATAATAAAGATTTTGGAATAATCTTTTCAACGCCGCCGAGTTTGCGCGATTCTGAGTTCGTATGAGTGAGATATGCCTATTTGAAGTTGGGATGTTCAATTAAGGAAAGTCTAAACCGGATTTTGAAAGGGTAGTTTAGTCTTTTCCTTACCCAATTAATTCAATCCATTTTTAGTAAAATATTTGGGGTCTAGACTGAGTTAGTTCAGTTTACAAACTTAAGAAATACGCTAGGGCTTTGAGAGAAGAGAAAAGAAGAGAAAAGAGAAGAGGAAGAGCAAGATTCATCGCTTCGTAAGAAATTGATTTCAGGGTTCTTCAAGGATTTGATCATACAAGGTATGCCAGGCTTTCATAACATTGGGTTTATTCACCCACGTGCCAAACATGTTTAATTCAATGTGAATTCATCCTAAAAGAGTTTGAAAGAGTATGTTCTTGATTTATATTCTTGAATTTGATATTGTTCTTGAATAAGGCTGAATTGAGATGTTTCTGAGATCTTTACGTTGAGTTTTAGAGTTTCTTTGAGTTAGGTTCTTGGGTACATGTGCTGGGTATCGTAATCTTAGAAGAATTTGAGAAAAAAAGTCGAGTTTAGGTGAATTTGGGCTAGAAAACGAAGAAGGGAAAAGTCGAGCGGGTTTTGGCACGCACTTGCTCTCCCAGTGAACAAAAACTAGCTCCGTGTCGCGGTTGGGACGCGGACTCCTCTGTCTCAAATTTAAATTTCGCGATCAAATATTTAAATAAAACTCTGCGTCGCGGACATGTTCCAAGACGCTGATTTCTTGATATTTTCTCATGTTTAGCTATCTACAAACACTCCTAAACATCATGAGATCTTTCCTATCACAAATCACAATCCTTGTATCCATAATTCAATTCAAGAAAAGTTAAAAGTAAAGTCAAGTAAAGTTAAGAGTCAAGTCAAGTGAAGTTAGGAGTCAAGTTAAGAGAAGTTTTTAAAGTTTTCAAAAGTCTTACACAAACATTTTAACTTTGTTTTAAAACTTAAGTTTCAAGTTAAGTTAAGAGTAAAGAGTTGAGTTCATTTCTCAAAAATCTATAAGGGAACTAAGTATTCCCAAGAGTTTAAAATGTTTTCATATTTGAACTAGAAAGGGAAACACCGATTCCCAAGAGAGCTTTTAAGGTAAAGTTTTGAGTAATTATTTCAAACCAAAGAAAGAAGTTTTGATTTTAAATCATTGAGCTATGTATATTTTAGGAGTGGTATTGAGCACCGATATGGGGATGTGAGTTCATATTAACTCAAGTCTCCATAAACCATGTTTCTATCATGGGTAGTAAAGGATCATACTTTTTAGATGATTCTTTAAGATGCTTTTAGCATAGACTAGTGGATCCACCTAGTTAAGCGTTCTATATGATGTCAAAGTATAGGGCAGTTCTGACCGCGTGGGCAAGACGTTGTATGACCACTTAGGCTCATAGTGGTGGTTTTCGGTTAGAGAATCTCCCACATAAACTATAATACTTTATTATATGAGTAAAGTTGAGTTTGTTGTTGCATTTTCTTTAACAAACTAAGTTGTTTTCCACTGTTTTACAAGCTTTCTATATATTGCATATGTTTATTGCTTTATATTGAGTTAAGTTATTCAGGAGTTGAGTAAAGCCAATGTAAGTGTTTCTTTCAGATTATTTTCAAACTTAAGTTATGTTTAGCATTCAAACTCGCATACTCGTACATTCAATGTACTGATGCCATTTGGTATGCATCTTATTATGATGTAGACGCAGGTAACCAGGATCAACATCCAACGCCTCGTTGATCCCGTTGAGCACTCAGAGTCAGTTGGTGAGCCTCCTTGCATTCTGGAGGACTTCTTTTTCTTTTCTTTCAGTATTTTATTGTTAGGATGATCAGGGGTCTTGTCCCAACATCCCTCTTTGTTTTAGAGGATTCATGACAGTTAGACAATTAGTAGTTCAGTTGTCTTTACATTTTCATTTCATATGTTAAGACTTGAGTTGCCATTTTGGCCAAGTTGAATATTTGACTTTTTAAGTATTCCCAGTATTTTATTATTCAAGTGAGTATAGTGTTATTGATCATTATAAATATGCGTAGTCTTCCGCTGAGTAAGTAAGTCAGGCCAAGGGTTCGATTAGGGCCAACAATGGTTCTCGAGTGCCTGCCTCATCCAGGGTGTAGGCTTGGGGGGTGACAAACTTGTTATCAGAGCTCAGAGTTCAAGAGTCCTAGGGAGTCTATGAAGCCATGTTTGTAGAGTGTTGGTTATCGGTGTGAAGAGTGCCACATCTATAATTAGGAGGCTGTAACACTTAGGAAAATTTCTCACTTCTTTCACACTCATTTCGTACGTTAGAGTTTGATCTCTAAAAAGTTTCTTTCTAATTCGTGCTTGCGCATGTTTTTAGATAATCATGCCTCCACAAAGAGTTGTCAGAGGTCATCCTGCTAGGCGTAATGTTGAGGAGCCAGAGTTACCAAATGCATCTGAAGTGCAATCTCAAGGGGAAGTTACCAATGCTGAGTTCCGTGAGGCTATCCGGGTGTTGAGCCAAGTTGTGACCAACCAAGCTGAGCAACAAAGAGGAGTTAGCCAGAAAGTGACTGGTACTTCAAGGATCCGAGAGCTCTTGAGGATGGATCCTCCAAGTTTCATAGGTTCAAGCACCATAGAGGATCCAGAGAGTTTTGTTGAGGAACTGAAAAAGGTATTCGAGGTTATGTATGTTGCCGATACTGAGAGAGTTGAACTAGCTGCATATCAACTGAAAAATGTTGCTAGGCCTTGGTTTGACCAGTGGAAAGAGGGTAGAGTTGAGGGTGCACCACCTGCGAGTTGGGCATGTTTTGAGGAGGCCTTCTTGGGGAATTTCTTTCCCCGAGAACTGAAATAAGCTAAGGTACGAGAATTTCTTACCCTTAAGAAGGATTCCTTGAGTGTTCATGAGTATGGGTTGAATTTCACCCAACTATCCCCTTATGCTCCAGAGATGGTTACGGATTTGAGGAGTAGAATGAGTCTATTTGTTGCTGGGTTGTGCCGTCTATCAAGCAAGGAGGGCAGGGTAGTGATGCTAATTGGGGACATAAATATAAAGGTTGATGGCCGATGTGCAGCAGGTTGAGGAAGAGAAGCTGAGGGATAGAAAGGAATTTAGAAATAAGAAAGATAAGACAGGGAGTGAGTCGGCAGCAGAAAGGTAATGTGAACCGTTCGTCTTTTCAGCAGAAGCAAAAGGGACCTGCTCCATCATCTGCTAGTGCACCTGCACCCAGAAACAAAGGTGAGTATAATGGTCAGATCTTCAGAGCTAGACCTGCATAATATCAGGGTAGTGTGGCACTAGGAGCTAACTGGGCTTCTGCATGTGCTAGGTGTGGTAGAACCCATCCAGGTAAGTGTCGTGATGGCCAATCAGGTTGTTTCAAGTGTGGACAAGAGGGTCACTTCATGAAAGAGTGCCCTAAGAACAGGCAAGGTAGTGGAAATTAGGGTAATAGAGCCCAATATTCATCAGTTGCACCACCAGACAGGGCTACACCTAGAGGAGCTACATCTGGAACTGACGGAGGAGCAAACTGCCTCTATGCAATCACTAGTCGTCATGAGCAAGAGAACTCTCCAGATGTTGTCGCTGGTATGATCAAAGTCTTTACTTTTGATGTTTATGCTTTGCCAGACCCAGGAGCAAGTTTATCTTTTGTAATCGCTTATGTTGCAAATAAGTTTGATGTTATTCCTGAGAAACTCTGTGAACCCTTTTGTGTTTCTACACCTGTTGGGGGGTCTATTCTAGCTGAGCAAGTATATCGTGATTGTGTCATTTCCATCAATCACAAAGACACCATGGCTGATTTAATTGAGTTAGACATGGTAGATTTTGATGTCATCCTAGGTATGGACTGGCTTTATGCCTGTTATGCCTCCATTGATTGTAGAACTCGAGTTGTCAAGTTCCAAATTCCTAAAGAGCCAGTCTTAGAGTGGAAAAGTAGTTCAGTAGTTCCTAAGGGTCGTTTCATTTCATACCTTAAGGCAAGAAAGTCAGTTTCCAAGGGGTGTATCTATCACTTGGTCTGAGTTAATGACTCAAGTGTTGAGATACCTCATATTCAGTCAGTTCCTATAGTAAAAGAGTTTCCAGAAGTTTTTCCAGATGATCTACCCGGAGTCCCTCCTAAGAGAGAGATAGACTTCGGTATAGATGTTCTTCCAGATACTCGTCATATGTCTATTTTGCCGTATAGAATGGCACTAGCATAGTTGAAAGAGTTAAAAGAACAGTTGAAAGATCTTTTGGTGAAAGGGTTTATTCGACAAAGTGTCTCTCCTTGGGGCGCTCCGGTCTTATTTGTGAGGAAGAAGGATGGTTCCCTTAGAATGTGTATAGATTATCGCCAATTGAACAAGGTTACCATCAAGAACAAGTATCCTCTTCCGATAATTGATAATCTTTTTGATCAGTTTCAGGGTGCTTCTTGTGTTTCTAAGATAAACCTCAGATCTGGCTACCATCAGTTGAAAGTAAGGGAATGTGATATTCCCAAAACCACATTCAAGACCCGTTATGGTCACTATGAGTTTCTGGTCATGTTGTTCGGTTTGACCAATGCACCTGCAGCGTTCATGGACCTTATGAATAGAGTTTTCAAACCTTATTTAGATATGTTTGTTATCGTCTTCATTGATGACATACTAATCTATTCAAGGAATAAATAAGAGCATGCTAGCCCTCTCAGAATAGTTCTTCAAACTTTGAAAGATAAGAAGTTATATGTTAAGTTCTCTAAATGTGAGTTTTGGCTTGAGTCTGTTGCGTTTTTGGGCCACATAGTTTTCCGGTGATAGAATTAGAGTTGATATCCAAAAGATAGAGGCAGTGCAGAATTGGCCTAGACCCATATCTCCAACTGATATTAGGAGTTTCTTGGGTTTGGCTGGATATTATAGAAGGTTCGTAGAGAAGTTCTCGTCAATTTCGTCTCCTTTGACCAAGTTAACTCAGAAAACAATGAAGTTTCAATGGTCTGAAGCTTGTGAGAAAAATTTTCAGGAATTGAAAAAGAGGTTGACTACTGCCCCAGTTTTGACCTTACCAGAAGGAACTCAAGGTTTTGTGGTGTACTGTGATGCATCTAGAGTTGGTTTGGGTTGCGTGTTAATGCAGAATGGCAAAGTTATAGCTTATGCCTCCAGACAGTTGAAAGTTCATGAGAAAAACTACCCAACCCATGACTTAGAATTGGTTGTTGTAGTATTTGCTTTGAAGAAATAGCGTCATTATTTATATGGTGTTCATGTAGATGTATTCACTGATCACAAGAGCCTTTAGTAAGTGGTTACTCAAAAAAAGCTTAATCTCAGACAGAGGCGGTGGTTAGTATTACTCAAGGATTATGACATGAGTATTCTTTATCACCCAGATAAGGCTAATGTTGTTGCTGATGCTTTGAGCATGTTGTCTATGGGTAGTACCACCCATGTTGAGGAAGAAAAGAGAGAGCTAGCGAAAGATGTGCATAGACTTGCACGATTGGGGGTCCGACTAATGGATTCCACAGAAGGAGGAGTAGTGGTGATGAATGGGGCTGAATCATAATTAGTGTCTGAAGTTACATAAAAGCAAGACCAAGATCCTATTTTGCTTGAATTGAAGACAAATGTTCATAAGCAAAAAGTACTAGCTTTTGAACAAATGGGAGACGGCGTTTTGAGATATCGAGGTAGATTGTGTGTACCAAGGGTGGATGAACTCCAAGCGAGAATCATGGAGGAAGCTCATAGCTCCAGATATTCCATTCATCTGGGTTCCACAAAAATGTATCGTGATTTGAGAAAGGTTTATTGGTAGAGTAGTATGAAGAAGGGCATTGCCGAGTTTGTTGCTAGGTGCCCGAATTGCAAACAAGTTAAAGTAGAACATCAAAGGCCCAATGGTTTCGCTCAAAATATAGAACTTCCGGAATGAAAGTGGGAGATGATTAATATGGACTTCATCACAGGTTTGCCAAGGTCTCACAGGCAACATGAATCTATATGAGTGATTGTTGATCCAGTGACCAAATCAGCCTACTTTTTGCCGGTAAAGACTACCCATACAGCAAAAGATTATGCCAGGTTATATATTCAAGAAGTGGTAAGAATTCATGGAGTCCCTGTTTCAATTATATCATATAGGGGTGCACAATTTACTGCACAGTTTTGGAAGTCATTCCAGAAAGGCTTGGGTTCAAAGGTGAACTTGAGTACTACTTTTCATCCTCAGACAAATGGTCAAGCAGAGCGCACTATTCAGACCTTAGAGGATATGATCAGGGCTTGTGTGAGTGATTTCAAAGGTAATTGGGATTATCACCTGCCTCTTATTGAGTTTTCTTACAACAATAGTTACCACTCCAACATCCAGATGGCTCCTTATGAGGCTCTTTATGGGAGAAGATGCAGATCTCCTATTGGATGGTTTGAAGTTGGTGAAGTTGAGTTGATAGGACCATATTTAATTCATCAAGTTATGGAGAAGGTGAAAGTGATTCAATAGAGATTGAAGACGACGTAGAGTCGTCGGAAATCCTACACTAATGTTAGGAGAAGGGGTTAGAGTTTAAAGTAGATGATTGGGTATACTTGAAAGTTTCACCCATGAAGGGTGTTATGAGATTTGGTAAGAAGGGGAAGCTTAGTCCCCGGTATATTAGCCCTTACAGAATATCCAAGAGGATTGGCAAAATAGCTTATGAGTTAGAGCTACCACAAAAGTTAGCAGCGGTTCATCTGGTATTTCATGTTTCCATGTTGAAGAAGTGCATGGGAGATCATTCACTTATCATACCAACTGAAGATATTGGGATCAAGGATAGCGTATCCTATGAGGAGATTCATGTTCAGAGTTTAGATCGCCAAGTTCGCAAGCTGAGAACAAAAGAGGTAGCATCAGTCAAAGTTCTTTGGAAGAACCAGTTTGTTGAGGAAGCTACTTGGGAAGCTGAAGAAGATATATCCTCATCTCTTTGAAACCACAGAAATTCCAGATCAAGGTAATAATTCTCTTCTTAGTTCTCTTTATTTTTTTGAGATTGCATGTGGTAATTGCATTGCTTGTTGGGTGTTAGAGATGAATGTTAGATGTTACACCCTTAGCCTAGTAAGAGTAATCTCATTCAAGGACAAATGTTCCCAAGGGGGAGATATTGTAACATCTCGCAAATTGAAATAACTAGGAAGAAGTCAAGAATTGGAAATAGTGATTTTAGGAAATGATGGAAATCTGGAAATTTGTTTAAATTAAGTTAAGGATGAGTTTTAGGGAACTTCAAACGACCATAACTCCTATCTCATAATGAGTTAGGCGTATTTTTAGATATCGTACGAAATATCTTGGAATAATCTTTTCAACGCCGCCGAGTTTGCGCGATTCCGATATCGTATGAGTGAGATATGCCTATTTGAAGTTGGGATGTTCAATTAAGGAAAGTCTAAATCGGATTTTGAAAGGGTAGTTTAGTCTTTTCCTTACCCAATTAATTCAATCCGTTTTAAGTAAAATATTTGGGGTCTAGACTGAGTTAGTTCAGTTTACACACTTAAGAAATACGCTAGGGCTTTGAAAGAAGAGAAAAGAAGAGAAAAGAGAAGACGAAGAGCAAGATTCTTGCTTCGTAAGGAATTGATTTTGGGGTTCTTCAAGAATTTGATCCTACAAGGTATGTGAGGCTTTCATAACGTAGGGTTTGTTCATCCACGTGTCAAACATGTTTAATTCAGCTTGAATTCGTCCTAAAAGAGTTTGAAAGTTGATGTTATTGATTTATATTCTTGAATTTGATATCGTTCTTGAATGAAGCTGAATTGAGATGTTTCTGAGATCTTCACGTCGAGTTTTAGAGTTTGTTTAAGTTAGGTTCTTGGGTACATATGCTGGGTATCGGAATCTAAAAAGAATATGAGAAAAATAGTCGAGTTTAGGTGAATTGGGGCTGGAAAACGAAGAAGGGAAAAGTCGAGCGGGTTTTGGCATGCAAGTCCGTGTCACGTACTTGCTCCCCAAGTGAACAAAAACCAGCTCCGCGTCGCGGTTGGGACACGGACTCCTCTGTCTCAAAATTAAATTTCTCGATCAAATATTTATATGAAACTCCGAATCGTGGACTTGTTCCAAGACGGTGATTTCTTGATCTTTTCTCATGTTTAACTATCTACAAACACTCCTAAACATCATGGGATCTTTCCTATCACAAATCACAATCCTTGAATCCATAATTTAGTTCAAGGAAAGTTAAGAGTCAAGTAAAGTAAAGTTAAGAGTCAAGTCAAGTGAAGTTAGGAGTCAAGTTAAGAGAAGTTTTTAAAGTTTTCAAAAGTCTTTCACAAACGTTTTAACTTTGTTTTAAGACTTAAGTTTCAAGTTAAGCAAAGAGTAAAGAATTGAGTTCATTTCTCAAAAAGCTATAAGGGAACTAAGTATTCCCAAGAGTTTAAAATGTTTTCACATTTGAACAAGAAAGGGAAACACCGATTTCCAAGAGAGCTTATAATCTAAAGTTTTGAGTAATTATCTCAAACCAAAGAAAGAAGTTTTGATTTTAAATCATTGAGCTATGTATATTTTGGGAGTAGTATTGAGCACCGATATGGGGATGGGAGTTCATATTAACTCAAGTCTCCATAAACCATGTAGCCATCATGGGTAGTAAAGGATCATACTTTTTAGATGACTCCTTAAGATGTTTTTAGCATAGACTAGTGGATCCAATTAGTTAAGCGTTCTATATGACAACAAAGTATAGGACAGTTCTGGCAACGTGGGCAATACGTTGTATGACCACTTAGGCTCATAGTGGTGGTTGTCGGTTAGAGAATCTCCCACATAATATTACTTTATTATATGAGTAAAGTTGAGTTAGTTATTGCATTTTCTTTAACGAACTAAGTTGATTTCCACTGTTTTACAAGCTTTCTATATATTGCATATGTTTATTACTTTATATTGAGTTAAGTTAATCAGGAGTAGAGTAAAGCCAATGTAAGTGTTTCTTTCAGATTCTTATTAAGCTTAATTTATGTTTAGCATTCCAACTAGAATACTCGTACATTCAATGTACTAATGCCAGTTGTCCTGCAACTTATTATGATGCAGACGTAGGTAACCATGATCAACATCCAACGCCTCATTGATCCAGTTGAGCACTCAGTGTTAGTTGGTGAGACTCTTTGCATTTTGGAGGACTCCTTTTACATTGCTTTCAATATTTCATTGTTAGGATGATTGGGGGTCTTGTCCCGACATCCCTCTTTGTTTTAAAGGCTTCATAGACAGTCAAACAATTAGTATTTCAGTTGTCTTTACATTTTCATTTCATATTCTAAGACTTGAGTTGCCATTTTGGCCAAGTTGAATGTTTGACTTTTTAAGCATTCTCAGTATTTTATTATTCAAGTAAGTATAGTGTTATTGATCATTATAAATATTCATAGAGTCTTCCGCTGAATAAGTAAGTGTCACGCCCCAAAATAGGGGGCGTAACTGACACTCGATGCCTTAATACATCGAGTTACCCACTGAAACATACTAGCTAAACCAAACTTGTGAGGCAAAAAGATTGGGCAACACAACCTCTAAAAAGTGAAGCCTGGACCCAGAGGTCATGAGCTGAAAGAGAATAACCATACAAACAATGGTAGACAAACAGAAAAAAAATAAAGATGTACTATCTAGACGACGAGGCCACAACCGCAAAACATACCTACTTACACACACACCTATATATACATGCCAACACTTTTGGATGGAGGTTGAAACATACAAAAAGCAAACCCAGAATATTGTGTCCACAATAGCCTCTATGAGTGACATAAGCACTGTCGGGACAAGGCCCCGACTATACCCAAACTGTACAAAAAAGTAAACATCCTCTGATAGCCCTAGGATAATATAGAGCTTACTAAAGCACAGCTGAACCTAAATCCTAGCGGGTGGGTCGATTAGAGTCCCTGCCTGTACCTGCTCGCACAAAATAAAAAACAGCGTCCCAGGAAAAGGGACGTCAGCACGAATAAAAATGTACTGGTATGTAAAGCGAAATGTAAAATCATAAACATTTACTGTAAAAGGGAAATAGAGATACCATTTGAAACTGAAACCCAAAAAAATCTCCATGGCTGACCTTTAGACCCCTACTACTTAAATATGCATGGTGTGGTCGTATAATCGTATGTCGTGAATACATATATTTACGTATATACATATATATATATAGATGCAAATGCATGACATACTCAACCAAATGCTAGCAATGGTGGTTCTTTTCGGTAGCAAACCGGCATCATATGCGCCAACTTGTGGCCATTTGTGTCTCATACGTATAAATATAGGCAGTAGGCCCCATACCTCCCGATTATAGCTCGGGAGTAGAATGCATAGCATGTCATGTCATGGATTTATAACACCTATGGGCTACGATTGTCATGTTGCCAATCTTGGCCCGTTTATAGTCTTGTTCTCATAACCCTATAATAAATTTCGTATAACATATAACAATCTCATGGAACTTCATATGTTCTTCAAAATAAGCTTGAAAAGTTAACTCGAATTTTATAAGGATAACCTAACCTTGTTGATATTCATAACAAGTTTAAGGTGACTTACTCAGTTCATAACTTGGTTCCTAGATAATTTATAAAAGAAATATTTCAAAAATCGAGTGTTCTAATAGTTTACATTTAAATTATATTTGAGAGTTTTGAAGGTCGTGAGCTACTTTAAAGTTTTTATTTAATAATAACCTTAGTGGAGAAAGAGGGTTGGTCACAAGTAGTAAGGGTCTCACGTGACATTTTAATTCACATCACCCAAGGAAGAATACGAATTCATACGTCCGAACATATAATCAAGGAAACTGATAAAATGATGTGTAGATGTCGAACACTCTATTTATCCGAACGAGTGAAATATCAAAATAACATAATCATGAAAATAATTCAGCTGAGATCCCAATGCCTTTCACTGATGGTCCTTCTAGCAAGAGAATAACAAAATATCACATTCGACGTTTTACGAATTTCCCAGGAGTGGTCCTAAAATGAGGGACGTAGCTTCGCCTTAACAAACATTTTCAATGAACGCTCGAATGGCCATAGCTTCTTCACGAAAGTTGTTCCTTACGTCCTAAACTTCCCAAACACTATATATACACAGATGGTATACACCTATAAACAGTTCATAATTGTTCTTAAATCGGCAGATTTGCCAAATGGCCTCAACTTGACGAAATGTCCATAGAACTTCATAAAAACAATCATAAAAGAGTCCCAAGATGATTACCTTAGTTAACCAAGTGTGAACTTTGAAGAAACACCAATTACTACAAATTTATATCTTCAAAAACATGCTCCAACGCAACTAATAGAAGGGGAAAATGATTACCACGTGCAAAGATCACGTTTCTAGGCACGGGGCAATCTTTAATGGTAGAAATCGACGAAAACTGACCTTCATCATGCAAGTACTACATAGGAACCTTCTCTTAAGCTTTGTTTCTGGTTTGGAAGTAAAATGAAATGTTTTCATGGCTTAAAACGTTGAGTAAGCCGACATACCACATTTTTTACCCGACCCGGATTTTGCCCCGACAGTCCGTAGTAAAACCCTCATAACTTTTTACTCCAATGTCGGTTGGATTCGGGGTTTTGTGCATTGCAAACTAGACTCGTAGGCCTTCGATTTAATGGATGATAAGCCTTCTAACTCTTTGTATTTTGGGAGAAAACATCCAAGACATTTGACCCAAAGTTAAGAAAATATTATTAGAGAAACTTCGATAACTTTTGCCGACTTTAGTTTCACTAATTTTCTTGACTTCCAAACTTAACATACGACCCTCGTGCTATTATAATACCTCATAGCACACTATTCTTAGCATGTTTTACATTCATAGGCTTATCCACAAGGTATGGGACAAGTTAAACCTTTCAAACGGGCGAAGTTCTACCCGAGCCATTTCTTTTATCATGAACTTTGTTTGAGGGTTCCCTTTGACCTAAAACTTTAGTTTAGTTCCTTGATATTTCCACCTAATGGCAATTTCAATCTCCAATGCACGATACAAAGTCATAAACACCTCATATAACCATGCCATACTACGCCACATATATTATGCACGATTAGAGAAAAAGTACGGGATCGTACATTCTCCCCCCCTTATGAACATTCATCCGTGAATGGATCTAAACAATTCCTTTGTTGTATTTTCTTTTTTTCTCACATTACTTTTTTTGCGAGTCTATATTTGTTACAGTCACAAACCTGAAGCCAAATTCTGAATATTTTAACTACTAAGATTTGCATAGCTATCTCATAAGAAGACATATAAATTTCACCTTCAAGCTACTTAAAATATAACTAAGTCGTTGTGAAGAAATAATTGCCAATAATCGAAATGTGACTCACCTTAAGTCGTAAACAGTTGGGGGTACTCCTTCCTCATTTCCTCTTCCGCTTCCCTAGTCATTTCCTCGACGTTGTTATTTCTCTATAACACTTTCACAGAAGCTACATCTTCATTTCAAAGCTTTCTTACTTGCCGATCTAAAATCGCTATTGGTACCTCTGCATAAGATAAATCCTCAGCAATACAAATATTTTCAATGGGCATAATACGTGAAGGATCTCCAATGCACTTCCGCAACATAGAAACATGAAATACATGATGAACTGCTTCCAATTCTAAAGGCCAATCAAGCTCGTATTCCACCATACCGATCTTCCGAATAATCTTATACGGTCCAATGTATGGACTGAGCTTTCCTTTCTTTCCAAATCGCATGATGCCCTTCATGGGCGATACTTTCAGGAAAACCCAATCTTCTACCTCAAACTCTAAGTTCTGTCGGCGAATATCTGCATAAGACTTCTGTCGACACTGTGCTGTATGAAGCCGATCACTAATAAGCTTAAACTTTTCAATCGCTTGTTGAACTGGATTGGGACCTAGCAAATCTGCTTCCCCGAGCTCAAACAAACCGATTGGGGACCTACACTTCCGCCAGTATAGTGCTTCGTAAGGGACCATCTGAATACTAGCTTGAAAATTGTTATTATAAGCGAACTCGATAAGAGGTAGATGTTGATCCCAACTTCTTTTAAAATCCAACACAGAAGCACATAACATATCCTCAATCATCTGAATAGTACGTTCTGCATGTCCATCTGTTTGTGGATGAAAAGCGGTGCTAAGATTTACCTGAGTGCCTAGACCTTTCTGAAACGATCTCCAAAAATGTGTTGTAACTTGAGCTCGTCGATCTGAGATAATAGATAATGGAACTCCATGAAGGTGAACAATCTCCTAAATGTAAAGCCTAGCATAATCTTCAGTTGAATATGTCGTCCTAACTGGCAAGAAATGAGCAGATTTTGTCAGCCTATCGATAATTACCCAAATGGAATCAAACCTTCGTGGAGTGCGAGCCAAACCAGTTATGAAGTCTATATTTATCATATCCCATTTCCATAACGGAAGCTCAATATACTGGGTTAGGCCTCCAGGCCTCTGATTCTCTGCTTTAACTTGTTGACAGTTGGGACATTCAGCTACCATCTCCGCAATATCTTTTTTCATGTCATTCCACCAATAGATTTGTCGAAGGTCCTGATACATCTTCGTCGCTCCAGGGTGAGATGCATATCTAGAATAATGGGCCTCTGAAAGAATATTTGTATGGAGCTTCCTAACTGTCGGTACACATAAGCAACCCTGGTATCTAAGGACTCCATCTCCAGTTAGCTCAAATAAGAGGTGTTGTTGTTGTGGAATCTTTTCCCTCAATTTCCTCAGCTCAGTATCTTCATGTTACCACCTTTTCACTTCAGTCACAAAGGAAGATTCTACCATATTCTTAATGACAACACCTCCGCCTCCTGCATGTACCAAGCGTACTTGCAAATTAACTAGCTGGCATATGTCTTTTGTAATTCCAGCCTTATCACCTTCAACATGACTTAGACTACCCATGGACTTCCGGCTGAGCACATCAGCAACAACATTAGCTTTGTCGGGATGATATAAAATGTCAACATCGTAGTCCTTTAATAATTCTAGCCATATCCTTTGTCGTAGGTTCAACTCCCTCTGCTTAAGTAAATACTGAAGGCTTTGGTGATCGGTGAACACATCTATATGAACCCCATATAGATAATGTCGCTAAATTTTTAGGGCAAAGACAACTGCAACCAACTCAAGATCGTGTGTAGGATAATTATGCTCATGCTTTCGCAACTATCTAGAGGCGTATGCAATAAGCTTACCATGCTGCATAAGAACACAACCTAGACCAATTCTTGAGGCATCACAATAAACAACATAGGCCTCATTACCAACTGGAAGAGTTAGGACAGGTGCAGTGGTAAGCCTTTTTATGTTCATAAAGCTCTGTTTGCATGCCTCGGTCCACTAAAACTTTGTTGCCTTATATGTCAATTTTGTCAGTTGTGCAGAAATAGAAGAGAATCCTCCACAAACCTTCGGTAATACCCACTAAGCCTAAAAAGCTACGAACCTCCGTCGCATTCAAGGGTCTCGGCCAAGTCATCACTGCTTCAATCTTTTGTCCATCAACCTTAATACCCTCACTTGTAATAACATGACCAAGAAAAGCTACTGAGGTAAGCCAAAAATCACATTTAGAGAATTTAGCATATAACCTGCAATCTTGGAGAGTCTACAATACAACTCGCAAGTGGTCTGCATGCTCTGCTTCCGACCGTGAATATATAAGAATATCATCAATAAATACATTCACAATTCATCAAAGAATGATTTGAAGACCCGATTCATAAGATCCATAAAAGTTGTTGGGGAATTTGTAAGCCCAAAAGACATGAGAAGGAACTCAAAATGGCCATACCTCGTCCTAAATGTTGTTTTTGGGATATCAACTTTCCTGACTCGCAACTGATGGTAACCAGACTGCAAGTCATCTTGGAAAAGCATTTTGCACCTTGTAACTGATCGAATAATTCATCAATCCATGGAAAAGGATATTTATTCTTCATAGTGACTTTATTTAGTTGTCTATAGTCAATACACATCCGCAAGGATCCATCTTTCTTTTGAACAAAGAGAACTGGGGACCCCAATGGGGAAGTACTTGGCCTGATAAAGTATGTATCGAGCAAGTCCTTCAGTTGTTCCTTCAATTCTCTTAGTTCTGCAGGTGCCATTCTATAGGGAGGTATCGATATAGGTTGCGTATCAGGAAGCAAGTCTATATCGAAATCAATTTCCCTTTCTGGGGGAATTCCTGGAAGATCATCAGGGAATACCATTGGAAATTCATTCACGATAGAAATTGACTGAAGAGTCATAGGCTCATTATCAATATCCTGTACATGAACCATATGGTCTATGCAACCTTTCACAATCAACTTCCGAGCCCTAACGTATGAAATAAACTTACCCTTAGGTGTGGCTACATTACCCTTCCACTCAAGGACTGACTCACCTGGAAAGTAAAATCGAACTATCTTTGCACGACAATCAATATTAGCATAGCAAGCTGCCAACCAATTCATACCCATGATAACATCAAAATCTAGCATAATCAACTCAACTAAATCAGCGGAGGTTGAATGATCATTAATTAATACATACAACCCCGATAGACACGACTAGCTAAAATAGAATCGCCAACCAGTGTAGACACCTCAACTAGTTGTGGCAACAACGCAGATTTCATGTCAATCTTACTAGCAATAAATGAGTGATATATGAAAATGTAGAGCCAGGTCTATCAATGCGTACAACTTGAGAATATATCGTCAACATACCTGTAACAACATCAGGGGATGCCTCTGAATCCTGACGTCCTGTGAGTGCATAAAAGTGATTCTGACCACCGTTCGAACCTATATCTCTTTCACCTCTCCTCTACCACGACCTGAGTAGACTGTGGTCCTGGTCGTGAGGCTTAGACTAAGGGTGAAGATGTTGTTGCGGATCCTGAAGGCTGAGCTAGATCACCTCTGCTAACCTCAGGCACCGACTAATAAAATGCCCTGCTTCCCACAATGATAACATGCACCTGAACCCTATCTTCACTGCCCAGTGTACGGCTTACCGCACTGTGTACAATGAGGAGTGAGATGTCTTACCTTTACAAAACGATCCTATCGATGACCTTCAGGTTGGATTGAGCTCTGACCTAGTCCTGACTGACTATAACGATCAAACCGCGGTCCCTGCACCTGTGGTGAGACACTACCCGCTGGCCGA
>NW_026020564.1:1662140-1926499 GCF_900185275.1 Solanum verrucosum
CTAATAGCACATGTTAAATCTAGTCGCATACAATTCATAATATATATCAAACTTCCCAATACTCTGGCATATTCCAGTTGAGAGTCACTTTCACCTTCATTCTTTTGAAATGTAAAGCTTAAGTCAATTGGAGTTTTGACATTGTTGAAATTCAAGTACTTGAAATTATCCAATACTCTTTCAATATAATGAGATTGAGATAATGCTAGTCTCTAAGGAGTTTTGAGAATCCTGATCCCTAAGATCAAATCAGCAACTCCTAAGTCTTTCATATCGAACTTGAACAACATGCACTTAGTGGCATTTATATCATCAATATCTTTACTAATTATTAACATGTCATCAACATACAAACAAATAATGACTTCATGATTCAGAACGTTTTTAATGTAAACACACTTATCACATTTGTTAATCTTGAATCCATTTGCCAATATTGTTTGGTCAAATTTAGCATGCCATTGTTTGGGTGCTTACTTGAGCCCATAAAACGACTTCACAAGCCTGCACACTTTCTCTTCTTTACCAGGAACTACAAACCCTCCAGGTTGTTCTATGTAAATTTCTTCCTCCATCTCTCCATTTAAAAAGGTTGTCTTGACATCCGTTTGGTGGATTTTAAGATCATGCACTGCCGCTAGTGCTATTAACATCCTAATTGATGTTATCCTTGTTATTGGAGAGTATATATCAAAGTAGTCCAGACCTTCCTTTTGTCTGTATCCTTTGACTACAAGTCTAGCCTTATATTTGTCAATAGTCCTTTCGACTTTCATTTTCCTTTTAAAGATCCACTTTGATCCTAAAGGTTTATTTCCTGGAGGAAGATCAGTCAATTCTTAAGTATGATTACTTAAAATTGATTCGATCTCACTATTGACTGCTTCTTTCCAATACGTTGACTCAGACGAAGACATAGTTACTTTAAATGTTTGAGGCTCATTTTCAAGCAAGAATGCCACAAAATCTGGTCCGAAATAAGTGGATTTTCGTTGGCGATTACTACGCCTAGGATCCTCGTTAGGTAGTGTATTTTTCATTGATTCTTCACGTGGTCGTTTAGGTCTTTCACTTGTCGACTCACGTTCATTTTTATACGGATAAATATGTTTAAAAAACTCAGCGTTATCTGACTCAATTATCGTATTAACATGAATTTCAGGATTATCAGATTTGTGAACCAAAAACTGACAGGCCTTATTGTTCACAGCATATCCAATAAAAACACAATCCACTATTTTGGGTCCAATTTTCACCCTCTCGGGTAAAGGAACCTGTACCTTGGCTCAACACCCCCACACTTTGAAATATTTCAAGTTGGGTTTCCTTCCTTTCCATAACTCATATGGAATCGATTGCGTTTTGCTACGGGGTACCCTATTGAGTATCTTGTTAGTCGTAAGGATGGCTTGCCCCCACAGGCTTCGCGGTGAACCAGAACTGACTATAAAGTCATTCATCATTTCCTTTAATGTTCTGTTCTTCCATTCCGTCAAACCATTTGACTGTGGTGTATAGGGTGTGGTGCATAAGGAGCAGTAGTTTGATGAATAATACTATATTCCAAACATATCTCTGCAAAAGGAGATTCTTATTCTCCACCCCTATCACTCCGAATCATTTTTATCTTTAAATTCAATTGATTTTCCACTTCATTTTTGTATTTCTTAAATGCATCAATTATTTCATCCTTACTATTAAGCAAATACACATAACAAAATCGAGTGCAATCGTCAATAAAAGTTATAAAATACTTTTTTCCACCACGAGATGGTATTGATTTCATATCACATATATCTGTGTGAATTAAGTCTAGAGCTTTTGAATTCGTGTCAATAGACTTATAAGGATGTTTAACAAACTTACTTTTCACACAAATTTTGCAATACGATTTACCACATTTGAAATCAGGCAATACTTCTAAAGTAATCAATTTTCGCAAGGCTTTGTAATTTACATGTCCTAAATGTCACGCCCCGAGACTGCCCCCGAGACGTGGACACGGGACCTAGGACCACAAGTGATCCTAAGCTAACCCTGCTGGCATGATCATGAGCATACTAAATATAATCTGAATAATACAAACTGTGCGGAAGATAAATCATAAATAAGATGAAAAGATGGGGAATACCCATATACTATAACTGAGATAAATGAAAATTGATGAGTTTAATACAAGGAAGATATTAACTCAATACTAAGCTGAATCTATCTATGTCTGAAATAAGCCTTTAAACTGACTAGAAATGTTGGGACATGCCCCAACAATATCTAGCAAAACTGAAACTAAAGACTAAAAGCAATAAAGATAAACATGTCACTAGTCCTCGAAGAATGAGGACTCACCACTGGTGCTGCTGAACTGAAGATCAGGAATCGATCTAAGCGTGATCTGGATGCTGAGAACCTGAACCTACATCACGAGAAGATGTAGCGCACGTATGCGTCAGTACTTGAAAGGTACTGAGCATGCAAGATAGAGTAAATATGAAAGAACATATAATTGAACAAAGCAATAAAGCAATGAAATAATCGGAACATGATATAGATACTGAATACTGAGATAACTGAATGCAATGACCAATTTATAACATGTTGACTGAATACTGAATGAACTGTAAATGTGGTCAATGCAATGGAGTCTGATTGAACTGTGGGAGCTACTAATAACCGACATAAAATCACATGAGCTAAATGTGGAGTCCGATGTATACGCTCAATCGAGAGGACCCAATATACCCTACCAGAAGTATAGAGGCATGCTGGCTTGATCACTAAACTGATGTTGCCCACATATGGGACTTACACCTACGTGGCTCGTAGTTCTGGGACTATATGGGTACGTTGAACCCTAGTCCAACTCGGTATTATGCTACTCCCAATAGATTAAGTGATTAACACATTATGACTGAATTTTTGTAAGTTACTGGATAGCTCGAACTGAACATGAAAACTGAGAATGCAACAATTAATCTGATAATGATGCATTAATAACTTAGGCATGTATAACTGAATAACTGAGATATCTGACCTAGCATGTGTAATTCAAGAACTAAAGAAATACATAGCTAGGGTTCTGAAATTCAGGCAATAAACTGAGAAATAACATGATAATCTGATTTGGAACATGTTAATAACTAATTCATGATGATCTGCTGTAATTCTAGAAACCCTAGGTCTATTCATAATAAAGGAATCAAGAAACTGACTGAATTCTAGGAACCTAATTGGCGAAAGAAACCAACTAGTGAAATCCCACACACCTGGTGATGAATTCCACGGAGAAATCCTTTGATTTCTAGGCTGGAACTGAAGAAAACTTGCTGCGTTCTTGAACTAGGGTTCTTGACTTCTCTTCTCCTCTTACGCTCTAATTTTTCTAAGTTTGATTAATGATTTGACTTAGGTAAGTCCTAATTATGTTTCTAGGCTAAAACTGACTAAAACTGAATGATTTAGGGTCTAAACGACGTATATTAGGGGTCCAATGGAATAGGAAAAGACCAAAAGACCCCTGACTTAATTGCTGTCGGAGTGACTGACGGACAGGACTGGTGGGCCGTCATTCAATCGAGGTCCGTCGATAGGAATCGTCGGTCGAGTCTGCCCGACAAGGCTTCACTAAAACGAGCATAAATATTTACTCAGAGGTCGGATTTTAGCAAACTCGGTGGCGTTGGAAAGAGGATTCAATTATCTATCATATCATAGGTCATGGGACACATAATTATTTTTTTGCTAAGAGTTATGACCATCTGAAGTTGACCCAAGCACAATTTTCATCTAACTGGCTGCTACCCTCACCTTCCGTCAAACCTACGGACCGTGCATCGAATGACGGTCCATGCTGGTCAACCGTCAATCGGGACTAAAGATGGGCTTTAGGGGCATCGATCCACGGACACGAACCACGGTATGTGACCTGACCTATAGACTGTAGGTCCGGCAGTGTGTCGACACTTGGCCGAATTTCTGGCTGAGTTTTGGAGGAGTTTGCTGACATGAACCATGGACCTGCAAGATGGACCGTGGGTCCTCCTACGGTCCGTGGATAGTGCCGTGAGTGCCACCTGCAACACCAAAAATCTACAATCAGGTCTATTTTCGGATACGGGGTGTTACACCAAACGGGCATGCCATAAATCATTTGACTCCAATAAGTAAACAGAAGCAAAATTCTTATTAATACTGTCAACAACTATTACATTCAGTTTGAAGAGGCCCTCAGTGAGGTAGCCCTTTCCTAAGAACATCTCATTCTTAATTATTACATCTCTGTCACTAACTAGGACACACTTAAACCCGTTCTTAACGAGCAGTGCAACATAAACTAAATTCTTCCTAATAGTAGGAACGTGCAGAACGTTATTCAAAGTCAACACCTTGTCGGATGTCATTTTCAACATTACTTTTCCAGTTCTTCCAATCCTTGCTGTTGATGTGTTCCCTATGAACAGATCTTCATCAAACTCAGCAGGAGTATACGTTGCAAAGGCTTCTTTTGCAGAGCAAATATGTCGAATGACACCTGAGTCGAGAACCACTCCTTGGGATTTTCAACTAAGTTGCACTCCGAGATCATTGCACAAAGGTCATCTTCATCTTCCATCTCTTTCACGATATTTTCTTGACTCCTGCCCTTGCCCTTGTCCTTGTCCTTTCTTGGAGCACGACAATCAGAAGACTTGTGACCAGCCTTACCACAGTTGTAACAGTTTCCCTTGAATTTCTTCTTGGCCTGTTCTGACTTCTTTCTGTTGGACTTCTTTCTCTTTTTGCCTTTGGCAGGAGCTTCTTCAACAATATTAACTCCCATTATTGTTGAATTCCCATGAGACTTCTTGCTGGCGATCTTGTTATGTTCCTCGATCTTGAGCCGAATCACGAGATCTTTAAGCTTCATTTCCTTGCGTTTGTGCTTTAAATAATTCTTGAAGTCGCTCCATGAAAGAGGTAACTTCTCGATCATTGTAGCCACCTGAAAAACTTCATTTACTACCATATCCTCAACAATCAGATCATGGAAAATAAGTTGAAGTTCCTGCACTTGTGATCCAACAGTTTTACTATCTGACATTTTATAGTCTAAAGACTTTGCGACCACAAACCTTTTCAAGCATGCATCTTTTGTCTTATATTTCTTCTCAAGTGCATTCCACAATTCTTTCGAAGTTGTCATTGCACAATAGACCTTATATTAGTCATCCTCTAAAGCACTCAGAATGTAGTTGTTACATAGGAAGTCTGCTTGTTTCCATGCTTCAATAATCATGAACTTTTCTCTAGGAAGTTTGCTTGTTTCCATGCTTTAATAATCATGAACTTTTCTCTGATTGACATATCAGCAGCAGACACTTGAGTTTCTTCATTGATAAATTTCTGCAGACCAAGACTGGTAAGCCAGAAAAATACCTGTTGCTACCATCCTTTGAAATTCACACTAGAGAATTTTCTCGGTTTCTCTGCCGGTGGTACAGCAACAACCACCGTAACATTATCATTTGCCATTTCAGAATCAGAATCAGAATTTGTAATAAAAATCGATACAAATGGCTCACTAAGCAATAACTTAAATTGCAAACTGAATAGGAGTATAAAATCACGAAGGTTTTTGTCTCCACCGGAAACACAGATTAAAAAAAATATAATTTCCTTAACATTGTTAGACAATCTGTGTTTAAAACAGCACGATTGATTACAAGAAACTTTGCTAAACACAAAGCTACCAAAGTATAAATGAACCAGTGAAGAACATAAATTAATTAACAAAACTTAAATCTGAAGAAATGTACTAGAATCTGAAAAACAGAATGGAAAAAAGATCAAGTCCACTGAATGCACAATGTCCCCTTAAGGAAATTATTCCCCTCTAGTAACTGATGTTTGATTTGGAATATGTTCTCCTAAGATAGAATGATCTCAATCACCAGTGTATTGATACCCAAAACTCTGGTGTCAGAGAGCCACTCAACGACAGTAAAGTACACGAAGAAAATTTGTGCAGAAGAAGAAGAAGAAATTGGAAATTTTCGTAAGTAAAAAGTCTGGAGAATTACTGGTAAGTATAGCCTAGAGGAACTACTTTCGTAAGGTTGCAATTTTTCAGAATCCACACGACCATTCATGAAAGTTTGCAACCTTTCAGAACAGTCATCTCCAACGGCGGGAAATTCAAATAGCTAAAAACCAAATACCCCTTATACTCAAACAGAACCTCTTCAAACTACAACCAACACAGAAATCAACCCAACCTACCTGTTCTATAATGCACAACTCACAAGGTTCAAAAATCATGGTTCAATAGTCATAATTCAACAACCAAACAAATCAAGTAAGTCGATCTCAATGTCAAGTAGATCAATCACACACAACAAGTGTATCAATCAAAATTAACAAGAAAATCACACATAAGCATCAAATGCCTCAAGTCACAATAATCAATCTCTCGCCGAAACCATTTCTCATCGGCTTTATATCAGTCCTCTAGCCGAAAATGACCTCGACATAATAGCAATTGTCGGAATGACCTTGGCATAATAGCACTCGTCGAAATGACCTTGACTTCATAAACATCACATGTCTCATTGATAAGCTCAAATTACATCTCCCTAAAGAAGTATAAGAGATCTTTATCAAGTAAAGAATCCAACTTGTAGGTTGGGGTCGATCCCACGAGAAATATGGTTTAGACTTAACTTTAACCCACGATTATATTCGTTTAGTCAACGTACTTCCGAAACAAATAATTAAAGGGGGGATTTGTGAAACAAATTTTGGAACTTATGTGAATAATCAGTGAGCAAGAGTTAAACTTTAGTTGTTATCAAGATGAGAGAGAAACTAGGGTGTACGTGTTCCCCATAAGCTCATAATGCGGTAATCCTAGTAATAATAATCATTTCCTAGTGTATTACATGCAAAATGATAAGTTAGGTATCTCTAATTCCTTCGTCCAGCAACTAGAAAATTTTACCCGCACCTTGGTCCGGCTACGTGTTTATAATTTACTAACCCTTACTTTACCTCATATTAGACATCGAATCAATGTATGACTTAGTTTTCACCCTCGCACCAATTGACACTAGACTATTAGATAGTATCACACTAAATCTATATTGATAATTCTTTTGTTATTAACTACCTCCTTGGTCCGGCAAGTAGCAACAAGGCGAGTCCTAACGTTGGCCACCGTTAAAAAGACTTTTAAATGAAAGAATTATTAATGCATGCAACAACACTATTCAAGAATTACTTAGTTACTATTCATACTTTGTTAATCGCTCATGGTTCCCACAACCCTAGTTGTGGATGTAAAAATCTTCAAAAAACCAACTTAGGAAATCAAGAATTTCTAAAGTTGCAAGTTAATCTCCAAAGCCAAAAACTAGAACAAAAATAATAAGGTCTAACCCAAATAAGAAGAAGAAAAGAATCCTCAAAAGTATCTCCTATCAATTGATCTCCCTAACATAATTATTTTTATGGACTATTTATAAATAAAGAAAACCCTAAATAAAATAACTGAGTCTAAATTAAATTAGGAATCTAAAACCAAAATGAATTTAGATTTTTTTTTTTCGGCCGCGTGAGCTGTCCGTGAAAGTTAGAAACCCCCCCCCCCCCCCCCCCCCCCCCCAATTTTTGATTCTGCACCGCCATGCATCAATTGGCCAGTGCGTTGAGAGACTGCCATGTGGCAGCTTATTCCTTCAACCTAAATTCTTTTGCATTCGCAATATGCACCTTATATATTTATATATTATTATATTTAATTTAATTCATTAAGTTGTTTGCTTGATTTCCTTCTTCAATCTTCCATCTTTAATTCGTTTTAGCTCTAAACTTTTTCATTTTTCCATCAATTTAATCCTACAAATAAAAATATACTATTTAGCACAATCCATAAAATTCACGCTAAAAAAGAACAAATATAAATAATAAATGTGAGGCAAATAATGATAAAAAATATGTATTTTGGCCTCACATCACTCATCACGATGTTTAAGAATCAATGCTTACAAGCAATATCACACCGCATAGAAGAGATAATAATTCATGCAATTCAAGTCCACATTCACGCTATAAAGCATTTCATCAATCAATCAACAAGGGTCATAACGAGGCAATTGACATCATCATGTTCATCACATAGACTTTTCAATTTCAACCCTTTTTTATTTATTAAGATTTATCAAGTGGACAATTAACCCTTCACCTCATCCCCATTACTCCCAACACACAAACAACGAAGGGAATACATAAATTCTACTATAATAAAAGGTTTAAGAGATTACTTGCCTTAAATCAATCAATAATCACTCCAATAGTTGAGTCTTCCCCTTTCGAATCACTTCCAAAGCCACACAATCCATATACAAACAAGTATTCAAAAATACCCACATCAATTGCTTAGAACAATGGGTCAATTCACTCAAACCCAATTTCAAAATGAAGGTTTGAATTTGAAATTTAATACTTCAAAGAAATACTCAGGGCATTAGGAAATCATTGGTAAAAATTATTTCGAAAAAGGACTAAAAAATAGTTCAAAATCTCCATTTAATTTAAGAACTTAAGTTCTTGAAACACCTCATCATTTTTCAATCAAAATCTCATAGTTTGATGTAAAAATCTGTAAATAATTAAAGGAAAATGAAGTTTTAGGATCATGAAAGCGTACCCAAATGATTTATCATAAGAAAACTTTTCTAAAATTTTCACCAAGGGTTTCCCAAGTTCAAAAATGAAAAATGGGATTTAGACTCCGAAAATGGCAGGTCAAAACCCCTCTTAGATGTCGCAAAAGCTTTGTGAACCCCACTAAAAGCTCGGGCATCGCAAAAGCGAAGGTCGCTTAAGCGACACCCCCTTCCCTTAAGAGGAGGTCGCTTAAGCAAAAGGACCTTCACAAAAGTGATGCCTGAAGCACCAAAAAACACAACCAAGTCTCAAAACTCCAAAAGGACCCTCGGGATTCGTTTGGAACCCCCATAAACCATATAAGCAAATCAATTATACTAGATGTACCAGACTCAATGAAACCGTCAAAAAATGAATTTGAGGTCTCTTGACCTGACATTTGTGAAAACCACAAGAAACTAACTCCAGACCTAAAAAAACTGAAATAAGCTGGGACCTCTCACAAAATCAACCAAGACCTCACCTAGGCCTAAAATCATCCCCCAAATCCAACAGAACTCTTAGAATTCTGAACTGAGCATTTGAACCTTGAGTGTTGGCCAAAGTTAACCTAAAGGCTAAATTTCCATAATTTCACAACTTAGGGCCTCAAATCCTTAAAACGACTTCACATATGAAACCGACAATTCTCCTAACTTAGATTTCACATTTCGGGACTAATGAAATCAAACGAATTCGATTTCGACATTCGAAACTCCAAAAGACCATGAAAACCAATTTTAATATTAGCCTTTCAAACTCAAGTCTTACTAAGTTCTCCACTTTTAACTCAAAGTTCAAAACCAACTTTCAAAACTCAACATAAAATACTTGGGGTCGATCACAGGATAGGAAAACTGGTAAATTCATGAAACTTTACAAAAATGACAGACCGAGACATTACATTATCCACCATTAAAAATCATGTTCTTCCTTGAACATAGAGCAAAAGAAAGTACCTAAAACATCAAGCTGAGTATATTTGGCAGGCATATCCGACTCTATCTCCTAAGTCGCCTCACTGATTGAACGATGATTCCACTGTTCCTTCACTGAAGCAATCTCCTTGGTCCTAACCTTCTAGACTTGCCTATCCAACATGACTATTTGCTCCTCCTCAAAAGATAAGTCTGGACCCAACTCAACTTAATAAAGAGAAATCATGTGGGACTCATCCAGCACGTACTTCCGAAGCATGGAGACATGAAACAGGGGATAAACAGTTGATAAGCTAGGTGGCAAGGCCAACTTATAGGCCACCTCTCCCACACGACTCAATATCACAAAGCAGTTAGGTCTAAGCTCTTTGTTCTCTTCGAACCTCATTACATCCTTCATGGATGACACTCGAAGCAAAACATAATCACCCTCTATGAACACGAGGGCTCGAACTATCCAATCTACATAACTCTTCTGTCGACTCTGAATCATATGAACCTACTTCATAGAATCTTTAAGCAAGTTCTTATCTAATGAATCCATCTCAGCTAAATCAAACTATCCAATCGGAGATCTACACTGTCTGCTATACATCGCCTCAAAAAGGGCCTTCTGATTACTAGAATGATAATTATTGTTGTAGGCAAATTCTGCTAAGGGTAAATATCAATCCTATCTAGCACCAAAATCAATCACAAAAGCTCAAAGCATGTCCTCTAACACCTAAATCATCCGATTGAACTGACCATTTGTCTGAGCGTGAAAAGTTGTACTCATATCTAATCGAGTACTGAAGCCATGTTACAATGCCTTCCAGAAATGTAAAGTGAACAAAGAACTTCTATCAGAGAAAATAGAAATCGGAACTCCATGTTGTCACACAATCTAACTGATACAAAGCTCAGCTAACTTTTTTACCGTATACTTCACCCAAACTAGGATGAAATGGGCGGACTTGGTCAACCTATCAACCCCCATCCAAATGGATTCATAACCACCCACAATGGCAGATAGTCCCACAACAAAGTGTATAGTGATTTGTTCCCACTTCCTAGTAGGAATAGACATACTCTAAGATATACATCTAGGATGCTAGTACTCACACTTGACCTGTTGACAAGTCAAACACCTCAAAATAAAATATGCAATATCTTCATTCATACCACACCACTAATAGTGCTGGCGCAGATCATGGTATATCTTTGCTGCACCTAGATGGACGGAATATCAGGAACGATGGGCCTTCTCAAGAATCAATCTAATCAACTCACCCACCTTGAACACATAGATCATGCACCCAATCCTCAAGACACCATCACAATGAAGGACATACTCCTTGACTTCCCCTCTCATTACATTGTCTCGAATGAGACATAGTTTCTCGTCATCAAACTGACACTCACAAATCAGCTCAATCAAGAAAGAACAAGCCTCAATAAAACCAATCAAACCACCTGTCTCCTCAAAAATCTGCAACCATGACTGAAGATTCTTGATCTAACAAATTCAGGAGAGTCTTGATCAGGATAATTACCAACAAGCTACTAAGGATAAGGACTTTTAATTGACACAACAAATTTAGAGTATAATGATGCGATCAGAATCTGTAGATAACCACATAAAATAATTTAAGGAAATTTGAGAATATCTCATCAATATACACAAATTATTAGACAAAGATCACAAGGTTATAATTTTTGCTAAAGATCTTGGAACAAAATACAAAACCTCGAGTACTATAATGCTAGGCAAGGCTCTAGCTATATCCAACCTTCACTCAGTTTGTTAATGCATAGAAAGGGTATAAATGAGATAAAGAAGATAGCGATAATGAACGAGTTTTTGGCTAAAATCATCCCTCAACTATGAATCATATATAATGTACATCCTTACATTATCTAATTAAGTTAAAAAAAACATCCTTATAGTATCCAAAAAATAACAAGAATCATCCTTAGTCTATTTTTGTTAAGAAACTGATTGAACCAATAGATTTATTTTTTCATTTGGTCATGTTTTAGCCTAGCGAGAAGATCAAAGTTACCTAAAAAGAATAAGGATATGGATAGGAAATGAATCTTTCATTCTCAGAATTTAAAATTTGTGTGTTGCTAGTTTACATGTTTTTTGCATCATAAAGTAAATTGACTTGCAACAATACATAAGTTTTGAAACATTTATACAGTAGGTTCGGATGGTTAGAAAGATTATGTAAAAAATATCATTTTAAAAATATTACGCCCAACTATTTAGAGATTTTCTTTAATAGAATATTTAGTACGTATGTATGTTATATACAATGCAATTCATATTTTATACAATGTGCATAACGCTGGAAATTTAGTGAAATTACGTAGACGTTTAGTTATGAAACTAAAAAAATGATTACTTTATTTCAAATTTTTCAAGTTGGAGTTGTATTTGGCCATACTTTTTACAAAGAATATTTAGAATTTGAATATGTTTTGTCTGAATATGATTTAAACCCTCAATTTCTAAAAAATAAAAAAATCACCCAACTTGTCTAGCTTAACCATGTGTACATATTCATTCGACTTGACACATTTTTTTGTTGGTGGCGTGTGTTTCTTAAAAAAATAGACAGAAGGATGAATCTTGCAACTTTTTGAATAGTGCAAGGATATTTTTTGTTCACTTATATAATACATGGATGTACTTTATGTTTAAGTCATACTTTAGGGATGCTTTTAGCCAGTTGCATAATATGATATGAGAGAAAAAAGATTAATGAAGCCATGACTTTTCAAGTTTAGAATATACAAGGTTCATTTACATATTGACGGAACTTAGTTCAAAAATTCGAAATAAAATTTATTTATTTGATAACTATAAGAAAAAAATACTTCAAGTCAACACAATTGAAAAAAATTATAATCAAAGAATACTTTTCTATTTAACTTAACAAATAGTAAAACCTGAACCTAAAGTGGCAGAGGCAGTAACACTTGTCAAGTTGGGTGTAAATTACTGCATATTCTATTTAATATATAATATAATATATAGTTATGATCATATAAACCCACCAAAAAAGTGGAGATGACAGTGATAGCTTAGCAAGTTAATTGCCAAATGGGGCAAAGTATAACGATAACCTTTGATTAAAAGTACTAATTTATTATGGGCCAACTTTGCACATAAAAAGATCCAATAATGCACTTAACTAAATTATGTACGCAGAGAATATGCTATTAAATAAAGCATGACTGCATATACTGGATTTATAAAATACAATATCACACTAAATATAATATATGATCTACGAGATTAAAATATCAAAGAATTTTTCTTTGAGACACTATACTTAAAAAACAATGACCATAATTGAAATTCAAGTATTCCATGTCAGTCTTATATGTTCCATATATAATCGATTTGTTAGGTGAATTGGATCAATCAGATGAACTAAGTTAATAAATGAATATGTCAAATTGAAAGGATTAAGCGAGTCATTCCAAACTAGTTATTTACTATTCTCAACAATTTAATCAATCAAGCAAAAAAAAAAAAGCAAAGAAATTATGTAAATGCTAAAGATGGATTAAGCATGCAAAGGGTGTCAGATAAAATATATACATGTTCATATTATTTGTGGAAATATATATCATATTTAATAAAAAAAAAATTGAAAACATTTTGACAATATTCCCACGGTCAATTTATCCTGCATATCAACCGACTTTTTTTAATGAACTGAAATGAGTTGGGCTGTAAAGGATTGAGCTAATAAATGAGCAGGTTAATCATTAGCTCAAACTTGAATGGGTTGGATTAGTCATGTTTTCATGAACTAATTTTCATACTTCTATATGTACGAGTTGATTTCTTAGATGTTAACTCAACTAAAATTAGTTATTTTTCTCAGAAAGTCATTTTCTTTGTTGAAGAAAATTCAAATATAAAAGCATGACATAACTTAATTATAAGATAATACCTATTCATTGAGTAATGGATGTACATTCATCCTGGTCAGCCCCTGATGATTCGCAACAGTTGAGTTCCAACATTCAACCAAACATATCTGATTTTTATTTCATATTATATCACGTATAAAATAATAGATAGATTAATAGATTCTCTTATAGAAAGGGAAAAATTTAAATCAAACAATGTAGTGGTTATGTTGAAAGTTATACACTGATTATTTTTTGTTTATAAATGGCTTTATATATATGTATAATCATTGTATTATATACATAGAGGCATACCTATATACAGTATCAAATTAGAATTAATACATCTTACCAACTAAGCCAATAAAACATCAGCTATGAATTAAAGCCTTGTTGTTTTTTTTTTTAAAAAAAGAAGGCTATTTATTTTATTTAATTTTTTGAAAGAGCTCCCATCTATTTTCCACCTTTCTTGAACTAATAATAATAATAATAATAATAATAATAATAATAATAATAATAATAATAATAATAATAATAATAATAATAATAATAATAATGATAATAATAATAATGATAATGATAATAATAATGATGATAATAATAATAATAATAATAATAAATAAAAAAAGCATAATCAATTGGTCCAAATAAAGAAAGGATACTGCAAATGCTAAGTTTGACTGGAATTTAAATAATTAGCGGTCAAGAAAGTAAAAAATTGGGATCTTGAAGAATCTTGCAAGTTAGGTGAGCTGTTCTTGGTAGATTCCTTTAAGGAATATGTTGTACTTACTATTACAATAAAATAAGGTATTAAAAGGAAGGGTACTTTGTGAAGAGGCGTGATTGGTGTGTCACTGAATTGGTGTGAAGGAGCTCAGAAAATGTGTTGACGTACACTAGCATTCAATGTTAGTTAGCTGATAAGTTAGTTAGAATCAAGTTGTTAGATAATTAGTTAGATTTGTCAGAAGTTAGTTACAATTGTCACATGTGGATACATATACAACAATGTGTACCCAGATTCATGATCAATGAAAATCATTCTTTCTTTCTTCAATTTCTCTCTTCATCATGAAAGCATCAATTCATAGTTCTTCAATAACTTGACATGGTATCCGAGCTTTGCGATAATTTGAAGGATTTCTACTCTCATTCAAGGATTCTGTCATTTGTATTCTTTGTTCTACTCTCATTCAAGGATTCTAGCGTTTGTATTCTCTGTATTTCTGTGTATTTTGGATCTGCATCCATGGAGAAAAATGCTAATGCTTCTGTAACTACAACTGCAATCGACTATCATCCTTTGTACTTATATCCATCAGATGCTCCTGGTTCACTATCAATTGAGATTTTGTTGACAGGATCTGATAATTACACTTTATGGAGCAGAGATGTGAAGCTTGCTTTGTTAGGAAGGAATAAACTGGGTTTCATTGATGGCTCAGTGAAGAGGAGTCAATACACAAGCGATTTGGCAAAATTGTGGGATAGATGCAACACAATTGTGGTTTCATGGCTCATGTGCAATGTAAGTAAGGATTTACTCAGTGGAGTTTGTTTTATTCAAACATCAATTTGATTTGGGAAGATCTGAAGGAAAGGTTTGATAAAATCAATAGTTCTAGGACTTTTCAATTGCATAAGGAAATCTTCATTTTTGTTCAAGGAACTTCTTCAGTTTCTGCATATTACTCTAGGCTTAAGGATTTATGGGATGAGTATGATTCAATTATCCCCCCTCCCTCATGTGATTGTCCTAAGTCTAGGGAATTCATTGAACATCTGCAATATCAGAGAGTTCTACAGTTTCTGATGGGATTGAGTGACAACTATAGTTAAGCTAGGAGCCAAATTTTACTGATGCCTCAGATTTCTACTGTGAATCAAGTTTATGCCATGGTGAACCAAGATGAAGTCAGAGGATTATTGCAGGGAATAGTAGGATGATGTCTTCCAATCCTACTTCTATGTATACTTCTAGGTTTGGTGATAATAATCACAAACAAATGAGAGGTTTGAATGGGAATTCCTTTTGTGATTTTTGCCACATGAAAGGGAATATCAAGGCTGATTGTAACAAACCGAAGAAATGTGATTTTTGCCATCTCACTGGTTATGTGAAGAGAGATTGCTACATGTTGATTGGATATCCAGCTGATTACAAAGGAAAGAGAAGGACTAATGTGGCAACTGGGTTTATGACAGGTAGCAATCATCCATTTGTTGCTAACACTGCAGGTACACAGGACTACTATATAGGCAACAATAACAATCACCGACATCAGATGATGATGCCTATGATGCCTTTTCCACAACAATGAGGTTTTTCTCAATGTTATCCTCAACAATACAGACCTGATCCCTATCCTCCTATCATACAACAACATCATCAACATCAAGCTACTATGGACTCACCTATGTTTGCCTCAAACACTACTGATGCTGGTGGAAGTAATTGTGCTAATGGAAGTGCTCACATGGCAGGTAATTATCTTTCACAACAGGATGAATCTGTTAATTGGATAGTGGATACAGGTGCTTCTTATCACATGATTAGCGACCACACACACTTACTAGCTGAGGAATTGATAGAGAATGCAGGACAAGTGCAACTACCTACATGAGATTCAGCTAGAGTCTCACATGTAGGGAACTGCTCTCTAGGAGGAGGTGATACTCTCACCAATGTCTTGTGTGTGCCAGCTTTCAAGTTTAGTCTTATGTCAGTCTCTAAAACTAAGGACTTGAATTGTTGTACCATTTTTTACCCAAACTACTGTGTTTTTCAGGACCTCTCATCTGGAATGGTGAATGGGATTGGTAGAGAAAATAAAGGACTATATATTATGCATTCACAACTAAAGACCAAGCAGGCATGATCTGATAGATGTTTGGAAACATCATTTGATGTAGATGTTATCACTTTGCATGAGAGGATGTGTCATATTCCTATGAATGTTCTTAAAAGAATACCTATGTTTTATAACAAGTCTTTTAATTTTAATAAATGTGAAGTATGTCCACTAGCTAGGTAGACAAGACTACCATTCCCACATAGTGTGAGTAGATCAACTATTGTTTTTCAATTACCACATGATGTATGGGGGGGGGGGGGGCTATAAATGGGAAACCTTTGATGGAAAGAGATTTTTTTAACAATTGTTGATGATTTCTCCAAATGGACTTGGGGTTTTCTTGATGAGACTTAAGTCTGATGTTATTATGCTATTGAGAAATTTTTTCATTGAAGTAGAAACACAGTTTGGTGTGAAAGTTCAAAAACTGAGGTCTGACAATGTAGGAGAGTTTTTTAGTCATGAATGCACAAAATTGTTTAAATCTTGTGGTATTTTGCATGAATGTTCTTGTCCATACACACCTCAGCAGAATGGTGTGGTGGAAAGGAGACATAGACACATTCTTGAGACAGCTAGAGCAATAAAATTCCAAGGTAGTAAGTTCTGGGGTCTATGCATTGAATCAGCTGTATATGTTCTAAATAGGGTACCCTCCACTGTTTTGAATGGGAAGACTCCTTCTGAGTTATTTTATAATAAGGTTCCTTCCTTAATGCACTTAATAGTCATTGGATGCTTGTGCTTTGCCACCAATCTTGCTTAGAGGGACAAGTTTGGTCCTAGAGCAGTGAGGAGTGTGTTGGTTGGATATAATATGCATCAAAAAAGGTAAAAATTATATGATCTTGACAGTAGATCATTCTTTGTCAGTCGAGATATGGTATTCATGAAGTCCACTTTCCCATTTCAATTGAATTTGGAAGATCATCAGCCTTCTTTTAATCATTTTTCTTATGATAATCTGACTTCAAATCCAATTCCAGTGACAGTAGTTCCTGAAGTGAATCTCATACCGTCAGCACATGGGAATGAAGTTGTACATGATGCAGTCACATAAATTGTACATGATGCAGTCATAGAAGTTGAACATGATGCAGACACAGAAGTTGTACATGATGCAATCAGGAAATCAGTGAGAAGTTCTAAGCCCCCTATATGGCACAAGGACTATGTGCTAAAAATAGGTTCTAGTAAATGTCTCTATTCTATTGCTGACAACATTACATACACTAACCTCTCCACGAAGTACCAGAGTTTTTTTATCCAAATTCTCTGAAGAAATTGAGCCTTCTAGTTATTCACAAGCTGCTATAGATAAGAGATGGATTCTTGCTATGAAGGATGAAATACAGGCCTTGGAGGATAACAACACTTGGGAACTTGTCACACTTCCTAAAGAGAAGAAAGCTATAGGATGTAGGTGGGCATACAAGATAAAATACAAAGCTAATGGTGAAGTGGAAAGATTGAAGGCTAGATTGATAGCAAAAGGGTATAGTCAGAATGAGGGGTTAGATTATCAGGAAACTTTCTCTCCTGTAGTTAAAATGACTACTGTCAGGACTGTTATCTCAGTGGCAGCATCCAAAGGTTGGAGGTTGTACCAAATGTATATATACAATGCTTTCCTACAGGGTGATCTCTATGAGGAAGTATATAAGACTATCCCAGAAGGTTTTTCTAATAAAGAAAAAAATGCTGGTCAGATGTGCAGACTCTTGAAGTCCTTGTATGGTTTAAAGCAAACATCCAGGCAGTGGAATATTAAACTTACCACAACTTTGACTTCCTCCGGGTTCCATCAGAGTACTAGAGATTATTCCTTGTTTACAAAGAAGGACGGTGACATAATTGCTATAGTTTTGGTGTATGTGGATGATTTGTTACTCACAGGGAATGATCCCTTAATGATATATCATCCGAAGGATATATTACTTACAACTTTTAAAATCAAAGACTTGGAGAACTTAGATATTTTTTGGGCATTGAGTTTGCCAGAAATAATGATGGGGTATTGATGCATCAAAGGAAGTACGCATTGGAACTAGTGGCAGACATGGATCTTGCTGGTGCTAAGCCTGTTACTACTCCTATGGATCAAAATCAGAAGCTCACTACTGTAGAATTCGATCAGTATATAACTCCAAATTCTAAGGACACATCATTGAAGGATCATGCGAGCTATCAAAAACTTATTGGACGACATCTCTATCTCACCACAACAAGGCCAGACATTGCATTGGTTGTGCAAAGTCTAAGCCAGTTTATACATTCCCCAAAGAAATCTCATATGGATGCAGCCATGAGATTTGTTAAATATGTGAAGTATGCAACAGGTCTGGGAATATTAGTGTCTACTGATGGTGATAATCTTCTGAAGGTATACTGTGATGCTGCAGAGTTAGGTGCCTGCATCAATAGTAGAAGGTCAATTACTGGTTATTTGTTGCATAATGGAAATTCACCCATTTCTTGGAAATCAAAAAAACAAGCCACAATGTCAAGGAGCTCAGCAAAGGCAGAGTACCGAGCAATGGCTGCAACGGTCTTTGAAGTGATATGGATGACAGGGCTGTTTAAGGAACTAGGCGTAGACATTAAGGTTCCTGTTTCATTGTTTTCTGATAGCAAATCAGCTATACAAATAGCTGTTAACCCTGTCTTTCATGAAAGGACCAAACATATAGACATAAATTGTCATTTTACTAGGGAAAAGATACAAGAAGGCCTAATTGTCATTGCATATTTGCCTACCACAGAACAACCTACTGATTTGTTTACTAAAGGACTTGGTAGTGCATTGCATACACATTTAATGTCCAAGTTAGGAATGAAGAACATCTTCATAGCTCCTAACTTGAGGGGAAGTGTGAAGGAGCTCAGAAAATGTGTTGACGTAGACTAGTATTCAATGTTAGTTAGTTGATAAGTTAGTTAGAATCAAGTTGTTAGATAATTAGTTAGATTTGTCAGAAGTTAGTTATAACTGTCACATGTGGATGTATATATACAACAATGTGTACCCAGATTCATGATCAATGAAAATTAGTCTTTCTTTCTTCAATTTCTCTCTTCATCATGAAAGCATCAATTCATAGTTCTTCAATAACTTGACAATTGGTAGAGAAACTCGTAGGAAGGAGGGACGACTTGCTAAACTAGGGGAAAATTTCTTTTTCACGTAATAATAAATTGTTCTATAACAAATTTGTGAAGAGCTAGAAAAAGGGATCGGGGTCGGAATAGGCCTCAACACCATAGTAGTGGATTGTTCTGTATAGTTCACCTATTTTAGATAAATTTTTGGAGCATTATTTTTTAGATTACTAACATTTTTATTTTGTGTTATGTTTTTTTACTATAAGAAATTACAATTTTATATATATGGAATCTGGAAAAAAATATTTCTTCTATTCTTTTTGAGGTAGCAAGAAATCTTATTTCCCTGATAAAATTTTATTCCGGAACCACAGAAAATATTCTCCTTCTTTCTTTCATTCTAATTAGATGGGTTTACTACTACTAAACTGGTCCTCTATTAGGCCAGACGTGGCTTTTGCTTTTGTTTCTTTGGGCTACTTAGCCCAATTTTCAATGTTTGTGTGTTTTGATTAATTAAAGGCATAATGACTTGGAAGACCCTTGTACTTGGTTCCGTTTGTAAGTTGGACTCTTATACTTATGATTTTTCCAATTGAATCCTTAAACTTGTTGAAACACAATATTTTAAACACCTCTGACCATTGACCGAATACACGTGACACTAATATTGCTGACTTGGAATAATACATGATTTTGCGCATTTTAAAGTGAGTCAATATTTTGTAATTAAAAACATTAATTTGTTTTTTAAAAAATAAATTGAAAAATGGCCAAAACAAAAAAAGAAGAAGTCATCTTCTTCAAAGTCTTCAGCGCAGCCCCACATTTCCATCCCCAAAATTTCAATTTCGTGAATATCCTTCAAATTTTTTATGAGTTAGTGTGAAGGGTGGGTGATGGTGAAAAAAATAAAAACCTTCATTGATAAACTTGAAGAAGCTTCAAGAATAATAAATGGGGTTTTGTGAATTTATAAAATAAATTCAAAATGATCATGGATATTTGTTGAATTTGTGATTGTGAGCATATAGTGTGAAAACTTACAAACTGACCAAAGTTCAAGGTGTTACAATAGTGCATCTAGGGCTGGGCATAAACATCAAAAAACCAAAATATCGAACTGAACCGAACCAAATTATTTTGTTATTTTGGTTTTTGGTTCGATATTCGGTATATGTTTTTGTATTTTTTGATATTTCGATTCGGTTTTTGATATGTAATTTTTGTATTATTTGATATTTTAGTTTACCAAAATATACTATATCATAATAAATATTAATTTTATATTAATATTAAATAATAAATATTATAATTTTAATTTAATAGCAAAATTAGGTCAAATAGACTCAAGACCTTTTGTCTTTTCAAACTTTTCTTCTTTACACTTTAATTTACACACACAATAGCAGCACGCACAATAGCAGCACACACATGTCAGTTTCCCACTTTGGCACTTTTCACTTCCGGCGATCGGGGTCAACCAGCAGCAGTCGACCAGCGTCCAGCAGCATGCAGCAGGTACCAGCCGACCATTTTCCAATTTTCACACAGCAGCCGACCACTTTCCACTTTCCGCAACCGACCGGTGACCATCAATTTCCACTTTCCGCAACCGACCGGCGTCAACAGGGCCATAACAAAAAACTTAACTAATAAAAACCGAACTGAAATAACATAAACCGAACCAAAATAATAAAAACCAAATCGAACCAAATTATTTCGGTTTGATATTTGGTACATGTGGTACAATAATTGAAAAAAAACAACCCGAAACCGAACCGAATTATCGAATGCCCATCTCTAAGTACATCTTGTAAGGCTTGGTAACAAATTAGCTTAACTTATGGACTGCACAAGAGATGTCCGGACGACTCATAGTAATATATATAAGTGATCCAACTAGACGTCTATACAAGGTTTGATCTCTAAAAATCTTTTCATCCTCTTTTTTTGTATTTCATATTTGCTTCCATTGGAGTATAGGCCTTCTTATGATCAATAAAATTGGATAACTGAACTAGATATTCGGCATACTCTTGTTGACTCAATCGTATGCCTTCCTTTCCATAACTTACCTCCAAACCCAAAAAATATGTTAGCTTTCCTAGGTTCCTCATTTTGAATAAGGAGTGTAGCAGATCTTTCAAATGAGAGATTCCAACTTCATCGTTTCTTGTGATAATCATGTCATCCATATAAAGAAGGAGAATAGTAGTACCTGAGGTAGTCCGACGTAAGAATAATGATTAATTTGAGCTACTTTGACTGATACCAACACCTAAGATTGTAGTGCGAAACTTTTCAAACCAAGAGCGAGGATCTTTCTTTAATCCATAGAGAGATTTCTTAAGAAGACACACCTGATTTAGTTTAAAATATTTATAACCTGGTGGTGGATTCATGTAGACCATTTCTTGCAAGTCTCCATGTAGGAAATCATTCTTGACGTCCAATTGATGTAACTTCCAACCTTTTATTGATGCTAAGGCAAGCAATATACATACTGTCGTCATCTTTGCTACTGGAGCAAATGTTTCATCATAGTCAATTTCATATCCCCGCTTGTATCCTTGAACTACTAATATTGCCTTGTATCGATCTAGGGATCCATCAGCTTTCATCTTGACTGAGTACACCCATCTATTGTCAATAACTCTTGCATTTGTTTGTCTAACCACCATAATCCCATGTACCATTCTCCTTAAGGGAAACTAATTCTTCATGCGTTACATCCTCCTAGCATTTTTGACCACTAGCTTGCATGTAAGAGTTTGGTACAACTATAGAATTCAAGATTGTTAGTAAGGCATAAGATTGACCATATTCACCTGTTGAGTAACCATATCATTTTGGAGGAGGAGCATGACGAGATGATCGTCTAATGGGGTCAATGCTATTTTGACGTGTAGGAGAAGGTTGGTTGTTAAGATTTAATGAAGCATTATGTGGTGAGGTAAAGACTTAATATTTTTCGAAGTAGTATCATTATCAAAAAAAGGATCACAGTCATAAGTAGTACCTGATGTGATAGAGGACATAGTCGACGAAGGACTAACGGCTAGGTAGCTATGGCAAGCAGAATCATGAGAACAAATTTTTTTCCAGGAAAGACGTAGTAGAGAATTGTGAGTCTTTGTTAGTATAAATAAAAGAATTCTCAAAGAAGATAACATGTCGTGAGATTCTCAATAAACGACGTGTTGAATCATAACACAAATACCCTTTTTGAATATCATTGCATCCTGCAACAATACATTTAACAACTTTTGTAGATAATTTATGACGTTAATGATCCGGAAGAAGAACAAAGCATACACAACCAAATAATTTAAGATGTGAATAGTCAGATAATTTTTTTAAAATAATAAAATATGGACAATTTTGTTTCATGACCAAGGATGATTGTCTATTTATAAGATAAATAGATGTTTGTATTGCTTCAACCCAAAATATTTTTGGAACATTTGAAGTATCAACAAGGGCTAAGGTAGGTTCAACAACTTGTCTATTCTTACGTTTCATCACACAATTTTGTTCCGGTGTATAGGGGTAAGAACGCTGATGAATAATGACTTTTTCTTGAAAAAATTTAGTGAGGTTTTTATTGACATATTCCCCTCCAGAATCTTAACGATAAATCTTGTTCTTTTTCTCAAATTCGGTTTCTATAAGATTATAATTTTTTTTGACAATGTTTGGTACCTCAAACTTGTGTTTCAAGAAGAAACCCCATGTATAATGAGATACTTGGTCAATGAATAAAATGAAATACTTGTATCCTAAACGAGATATAATCAGAGAAGGTCCCTAAACATCGCTATAAATTAAATCAAAAGGAATAGAATAAGTAGTATTACTTAATATGACTCTTTGATATATTTTGCATAACTTTCACAAGGTAATTTAGAAGGCAACATCACTGAGTGTTTACCCCGCAAATTAAAAGATTTAAACATAAAATTTAAACGAGAAGTGTGTGGATGACCTAAACGGAGATGCCACAAGTTCCACATTTTATTTGAATATCGGATATCTTTATTTGAAGCTGAAAGAAAACACTGATGAAGTTTGGTATCCTGAGATTGAAGAAGAAATAGTCTGCCAACCTTACATGCCTTGGCCATCGTTTCCCCTGTCAATATGTTCTGAATAGCACAATCATTAGGAGAAAAAATAACCAAAAAATTATGTTCTACAAGTTGCTCAACAGATAAAAGATGTGCAGTAAGTTTTAGTACACAAAGAACTTCTGAAAATGGTTTAATGGAGCCAATAGCATATGCAGTTGAAACATGACCATTTGATGTAATAATTTCATGTCTAGAATGTGGTTTAGATAAATCAAAAAAAGTTTTCTGATTTCCATTCATATGATTAGATGAAGCAGAATCAATATGCCATACTGTTGAATCTGAAAGTTCAGTCTTACCAGGATACGTATCACTCAGAGCTGAAGAGATTGCATTAGGAAGAGCAGCCACCAATGATTCTTGTATCATTTTGTACATATCATTGCGATCAAGTACTTTTGTGCTTGGTGTTTCTCGTGTTCTAGTATCCATTGCCATTGCTTGGAAGTAATTATGAGGAGTTGAGAGTTTCCATGGACTAGATTTCTTATGACATTCCAAAATAATGTGACCATCCTTCTTACAATAGTTGCAATAATTTCGCTTCTTGCAATGGGAAATAAGGTGCCCTGTTTCCTTGCAATGATAGCATTGAACATACTTGTTAGAGTTGCCCGAGGAAGAAAAACAATTGGTAGTTTTTCCCTATTAAGAATACTAGCATGCAAATGCTGGAACTCGAGCCTGAGTTTCATTAGAAATTGGACTCTCCTTGTCGTCTTCATTGTAGTCATGAAATCCTTCAATGCATCCGCAAAGATAGAGGCAGCAAAAACCTGATCTTGCTCTGCCCATAATGTGAGTAATACAGAATAAAAACAACGAACATTTTTCTCACCTTGTGTAGATTTCGAAAGTAGTCTTTCAAATTCAAATTTACTAGCCAGATTTTGTTGGTTACCGAGGGTATGTAGATGACTCCACATTTCTAATGCTTTCTCAAAAGATGTCAGTTCCATGGCTATATCAACAGAGACAGAATTGACAAGCCATGTGATGATTTTGCCATTATCAGCCTCCCAAGCCTCTTTTTCTTTGTCTTCTGTGGGTACAACCTTTAAGCCATCCAGAATATCAAGGAGGCCTTTGCCTCTAATGAAGGCTTTGAAATGGAACTTCCAAATCGGATAGTTATGCCCATCAATTTTCGTTGACAAGGTATCTGGTGAATCAATCCTAATTCAAAGAGGAAAATAAAAGTCGAAGGGATCAGTCAAGGAATAGATTCAGAGATGACTATAGGACTAACAGATATGGATTAAGAATCTGAACCAAAGATGAAAACAAATTTACTGGAAAAAAAACTGAGTATTGAGGATTTGGAAAAAATGAGGCTCTTGATACTAAGTCGAATAACGATAGAGACCCAAAACAATTAGCCTTAAAAGAATTTTGATTTGTTTTGATTAGAAAACTATAGGATTTACAAGATATTTATACAAGGATCTAGAGTCCTAATTATCTATTGATTTCAAGCTAATGACCATTAGTCATAGTGGGAGATCCCTGATTTGGGGCTGATAAATAAGGTATAACCAACACTTGTGTGTTACCATGACGTGACTTTCATCTCTTTTGCTTGTTTCACATCTTCTTCATGTTCATCATCCTAAACCTGATTAGTCCCATAAATATTATGGAAAATCTCAACTTCATGTTCATTGACTATCAATTGTACACCGTCTTGTTTTCTCGCTTTGTCACGAACTTTTGAGTTCTCTAGTAACAAACACACTTACTCTCATCGTATTTTTGATGCTTGCAATGGCTACAATAAGATGGTAACTCATCACATATATTATTTTGATGAATTAATTTAAATAATGACTTATTTCAATAAAAAAAAATCATTTGTTGTAAAGTAAAGTGTGTGAATCCAATAGATAACTTCAATAGGTTTTAGGTTTGGTGTATTAAATAATTTAATAACTGATGATTGTACTATATTTGGTGTATTAGTGTTAACACCAAATTTTGTCCATCCTTTCCTCTAATTCATTTTTTGAGCTTCTAAATTATTAGTAAGTCGAATACTTTATAATTCACTACTATTTTACATTTATTGCTATTATATCATAATTATCTATATTACTTTAACTTTTATTATTTTTATGATTATCATCTTTCTATTATCATTTTCACTATTTTAAAAGTATATTTTTTTTAATTATTAATACATTATTGTCGCCTTCTTTAAATTAGATTATCGTTACTTTATTTCAAGTTTCTTACTTACAAACCTTTTACATCATATATATTGCTCTAGTATTAGAAGCTCACACAAAATTAATTTAAGAAAGAAAAAGACCATAAAATTGGGCCTAATTGAATTCCAATTGGACCAAATATTCAGCCCATTTTCGATGTCAAATTTGTCCAAAATAGGCCCAAATTCGCTAGCCCATTTGAAACATATCAGAAAACCTCCTAACCCTATTCTAAACTCATCAACCACACTTCTCTCCAAAACATCACTTTCTCATTTTTTCATTTAGCTTTCAACATGGGCATATTTTGGTCTCTCTATTTTGGTATAACTCTTCTCACTCTTTGTATTCTTTTCAACATCTTTATCTATCAAGGTAACCTTTTCTCTTTAAGCATTTGAAAATTTTCAAATCCTTTGCCTATTATGAAATCTGTTGACCTGAAATGCAGAGTTATTGTGCTATAGTTTGGATTGTTGTGAATGGCCATTTTTGAATTCAAACGGCCATGTTCAGATTCCCGCTCAAACAAATCCTAATCCTACACTTTGTTGTCTATAAATACTCTTTTAAACTCTTCAGCGAAAAGGGAGAAAAGTTTAGGGAGAGCAACCTCTATTCTTTGGAAAATTCATTGTCTATTCTAAAAATTTAGCTTTGTATATCTGTTTGTCTTTTGCTTTAAGCCACAATTACAACTCGGCACTGCTCGTTCCAGTCGTTAAAGGTCATCTGAGACAGAGTAGATTCGAGACTTATAACACACCCATAGTTCACTTCCCCACAAACGATAATCTCCATCGCTTTTCTTTGTTATATTTTATCCTTTTGTTCATTATGTTTGTATTTTCTCTGGAATCCATATTACTCCCTCTATCCCAATTTATGTGAAATTTCAGATTTCGAGATTCAAACAAGTTTATCTTTGACCGTAAATTTTTCCTATATCTTTTAAATATTTTTGAATTATCAATTATTGAGACTTATAGTACTTTTTATGTAGTTTACAAATATATAAATTTCATTTTTAAAAAATTGAAGATTTCATGAGCAAATTCTCGATAAAACTTAAACTGTTTGACTCTCGAAAAGCGAAATGTGTCACATAAATTGGAATAGAGTGAGTAGTTTTTTCTATTATTCTGTATCAAAATAACAATTATATATAGTGCAAGGGTTGCGGTTTTTGATCTATGTTTATATGTACATGGATCAGTTTCTAGTATCTAAACTTTGCTCCAACAACTCTAATTCTTTGGTCCTTTTACTCTCTGTTTAACATGGCCAAAGTTGGAGTCAAGAATTATATTTCTGTAGATTTCATATTGTTAAAATATTATTAATTACTAACTTTGAGATTCTGTTTAGAATACTTATGTTGAGAATAAGTATATCATTTGAACACTTGTTTCTGACAGCTTGAATTTGTATAAGTTCTATATATGACTACTAATGTATTACTCTGAAAAGAAATGTTTGTTTGGTTTAAGTTAATAAGCCTGTTAAATTCATATTTTATTATCTAGTTTCTATGTTTTTTTCAAGAGCAGATCCCTTTTTCTAGTCATCTTTATCTTGTTTATCTATTTTTGCATGAACACCAGAGGTGATGAGTCCTACTTAAGACTCTATTTCGTCGCTAGACCAGTCACTTTTATTTTCTCTCCATTCATTGCAATTTATTTCTCTTGCCCCCTCCTAAAGTACATTTGAACAGAGGAGGAGCAAGGAGAAATTTTGAGAATGCAAAGCTGTCCATTATATTTTCTTTCATGTTCACTCAGGAGCCGTAAAAAGTTGGCGAAATCTTTCTCTACTTTGATGCATTATGATGGTTTATTTATCTACATTTTCTTGCTTGTGTGATTCAAAACTAACTTTTAATATTTGATATCTATTAGTACCTGTGATTAACATAGGATTATTTTCATGCCTCGAGCCTACACCCTGGACGTGGCTGGCATTTGAGAATCATTACTGGCCCCAAGCGAACCCTTGGCCTGACTTACTTACTAAGCAGAAGACTCTAAGCATTATTACAACGATCAAGTGCACTTATTCAATTGTTAAATAAAATAACTTAGAATGTTTAAAAGTCAACATTCAACTTGGCCAAAATGACAACTCAAGTCTTTAACATATGAAATGATAATGTAAAGACAACTGAACTACTAATTATCTATGAAGCCTCTAAAACAAAGAGGGATGTCGGGAAAAGACCCCCAATCATCCTAACAATGAAATACTGAAAGCAAAGAAAAAGGAGTACTTCGGAATGCAAGGAGGCTCACCAACTGACCCTAAGTGCTCAACTGGATCAACGAGGCGTTGGGTGATGATCCTAGTTACTTGTGTCTGCATCATAAGAAGATGCAGGCCAACTGACATTGGTACATTGAATGTACGAGTATGCGAGTTGGAATGTTAAACACAACATAGGCTTGAAAAGAATTTGAAAGGAACACTTACCTTGGCTTTACTCAACTCCTGAATAACTTAACTCATTATAAATAAATACAGCATATGCAATATATAGAAAGCTTGTAAAATTAGTGGAAAACAACTTAGTTCATTAAAGAAAATGCAATAACAAACTCAATTTTACTCATATAATAAAGTAATATAGTTTCTGTGGGAGTTTCTCTAACCGACAATCACCACTATAAGACTAAGTGGTGATACGTCGTTTTGCCCATGCTGCCAGAACTGTCCTATACTTTGTCGTTATATAAAAAGCTTAACAAAGTGGATCCACTATTCTATGCTAAAAAGCAACTTAAGGAGTCATCTAAAAAGTATGATCATTTACTACCCATGATGGCTACATGGTTTATGGAGACTTGAGTTAATATGAACTCGCATCCCCATATCGGTGCTCAATACTACTCCCAAAATATACTTAGCTCATACGTTTTTAAAACAAACTTCTTTCTTTGGTTTGAGATAATTACTCAAAACTTAGCTTAAAAGCTCTCTTGGAATCGATGTTTCCTTTCTTGCTAAAATGTGAAAACATTTTTAAACTCTTTGTGAATACATAGTCCCCATATACTTCTTTGAAGAAATGAACTTCAATCTTTACTCTTTACTCTTTAATCAACTTGAACTTTAAGTCCTAAAACAAAGTTAAAACGTTTGTGAAAGACTTTTGAAAACTTTATAAACTTCTCTTTGACTTGCTTCTTAACTTCTAGACTTGACTCTTAACTTTCCTTGAATTGAATTATGGATTCAAGGTTCATGATATCATGTTTATGGATGATTTCATGATGTTTATATGTACCTAAGAGCGTTGGAATCAACTAGAAAACATAGGTACATTGTTAAGGAACTAGTACAAAAAGTTGGGGAAGAAATGGGAAGAACTGGCGTCCCTGGCACTTTGAGAGGTGCAGGGCGCCAGAGGGTGAAGATCAGAGACAGTCCTGGGGTGCGCTGGCTGGCGTGGCGCCCCAAGGGTGAAACTTTAGAGGGCCTTTTGGGGCGTGCTGGCTGGCGCGACGCCCCCCATTTCCCCAGGTGTTTGACGACTTTTCTTCTCCGTTTTTCATCTCTAAACCCTCTAAACTCAATTGGTTCTTTCTCCAAACACTTAGAATCATTTATACCCTCAACATACATCAAATTCTACTTGAAAACACAACTAAAAACATGAATCAATCTCAAGAAAACTCCAACAACACAACCCACAAGGATTCAAACGAACTTCATCAATAATTCAAGGGATTTACTTTCGCATCTAATAAACTTTGCTGAATTGAATCATGATTGGCGTGTGGGTGAACTAAACCATTTCTATGTGATCTCAGATACCTCTTAGGGATCACACCTTGACGAAATCCACAAGCTAAACTCGAACGTTCTTGACGATTCTTGATTTCTCTTCTCCTTTATCCTCTTTTCTCCAAGCCCTAGCGTGAACTTCAAATTTTCTAAACTGAATAAAATCTGACTTTACCCCAATTAAACTCATAAAAATGAATTAAAACAATTGGTAAGGAAAAGACTAAAATACCCTTCCAAAATCCGGATTAGACTTTCTTCAAACAGCCCAACTTCCAAAGGGCATATTTCACTCATACAAACTCGGAATTGCGCAAACTCGGTGGCGTTGTAAAGATTATTCCAAGAAATTTCCTACCATATTTGGAAGTACACCTAACTCGTCTTGAGCTAGGATTTATGGCCATTTGAAGTTGACCCAAACTCAACTTATTCTAACTTAACAAAATTTCCAGATTTTTATTCTTTCCAAAAACAACTATTTCCAATTATTAACTTCTTCCTAGTATTTCAATTTGCGAGATGTTACAATATCTCCCCCTTGGAAACATTCGTCCTCTAATGAGATTACTCTTACTAGGCTAAGGGTGTAACATGCAACATTTAGCTCAAACACCCAAATCAAGCAATGCAATTACAACATGCTAACTTACAAATAAAAGGCCAAGAAAAGTATTAGTACCTTAATTCAGAAATTTTTCAGATTCAAAGAGATGTGGATATCTCTTCTTCATATCCTCCTCAGCTTCCTAAGTAGCTCCCCCAACAAATTGGTTCCTCCAAAGGACTTTGACTGATGCTACCTCTTTTGTTCTCATCTTGCGAACTTGGTGATCTAAAATCTGAACATGAATCTTCTTAGAAGACAAGCTATCTTTGATCCCAATATCTTCGGTTGGTATGATCAATGAAGGATCACCCATACATTTCTTCAACATGTAGATATGAAGCACCGGATGAACCACTCTTAACTCTTGTGGTAGCTCCAACTCATAAGCTACATTACCTACCCTTTTCGCTATTCTGTAAGGTTCAATATACCGGAGACTAAGCTTCCCCTTCTTACCAAATCTCATAATACCTTTCACGGGTGAAACTTTCAAATACACCCAATCATCTACTTCAAACTCTTACTCCCTCCTCCGACCATCAGTGTAGGATTTCTGACGACTCTGCGCAGTTTTCAACCTCTCTTAAATCACTTTCACCTTCTCCATAGCTTGACGAACTAAATCAGGTTCTATCAACCCAGCTTCACCAACTTCAAACCATCCAATAGGAGATCTGTATCTTCTCCCATAAAGAGCTTCAAAAGGAGCCATTTGGATGCTAGAGTGGTAACTATTGTTGTAAGCAAACTCGATGAGAGGTAGGTGAATATCCCAATTACCTTTGAAATCGATCACGCGCGCCCTCAACATATCCTCGAAGGTTTGAATAATGCACTCTACATGACCATCAGTCTGAGGATGAAATGCGGTACTTAAGTTCATATTTGAACCCAAGCCTTTTTGGAATGGCTTACAAAACAGTGTAGTAAATTATGCACCTCTGTCTGAAATAATGGAGACCGAAACCTCATGAAGTCATACCACCTCTTGAAGATACAACCTAGCATAATCTTCTGTTGAATGGGTAGTCTTTACCGACAAAAAGTGGGTTGATTTTGTCATTCTGTCAACAATCACCCAAATAGAATCATGCTGCCTGCGAGACCTTGGTAAACCTGTCATGAAATCCATATTAATCATCTCCCACTTCCATTCTGGAAGTTATATATTCTGAGCCAAACCACCGGGCCTTTGATGTTCTACTTTAACGTATTGGCAATTTGGACACTTCGCAACAAACTCTGCAGTGCCCTTCTTCATGCTACTCCACTAATAAACCTCTCTCAAATCACGATACATCTTTGTGGAACTCGGATGAATGGAATATCTGGAGCTATGAGCTTCCTCCATGATCATCTCTTGGAGTTCATCCAGCCTTAGTGCACACGACCTGCCTTGATACCTGAATACACTATCTCCCTCTTGTTCAAAAGCCATAACTTTCTGCTTATGAGCAGTTGCCTTTAATTTAAGAAAAATGGGATCTTGGTCCTATTTTTTTTTTACTTCTGACACTAATGATGATTCAGCCCCATTCATCACCACTACCCCTCCTTCTGTGGAATCAATTAGTCGGACTCCTAAGCGTGCAAGTCTATGCACATCTTTTGGTAACTCTCTCTTTTCTTCCTCAACATGGGTGGTACTACCCATAGACAACCTTCATAAAGCATCAGCAACAACATTAGCCTTATCTGGGTGATAAAGAATACTCATGTCATAATCCTTGAGTAATTCTAACCACCTCCTTTGTCTGAGATTAAGCTCTTTCTGAGTGAACACATATTGAAGACTCTTGTGATCAGTGAATACATTAACATGAACACCTTACAAATAATGATGGCATATCTTAAAAGCAATTACTACAATAGCCAACTCTAAGTCATGGGTTGGGTAATTCTTCTCATGAACTTTCAACTGTCTGGAGGCATAATCTATAACGTTACCATTCTGCATTAACACACAACCCAAACTAACTCTAGACGCATCACAATACAAAACAAAACCGTGCGTACCTTCTGGTAAGGTCAAAACTGGGGCAGTAGTCAACCTCTTTTTCAATTCCTGAAAGCTTTTCTCACAAGTTTCAGACCATTGAAACTTCACTGTTCTGAGTTAACTTGGTCAAAGGGGATGAAATGGATGATAACCCCTCTACGAACCTTTTATAATGGTTGGCCAAACCCAAGAAACTCCTAATGTCAGTAGGAATTGTGGGTCTAGGCCAATTCTGCACTGCTTCTATTTTTTGAGTATCAACTTTAATTCCCTCTCCAGACACAATGTGGCCTAAGAATGCCACAGTCTTAAGCCAAAACTCACACTTAGAGAACTTGGCATAAAACTCTCTATCTTTTAAAGTCTGGAGAACTATTCTGAGATGGTTAGCATGATCTCCTTCATTCCTTGAATGAATTAGTATGTCATCAATGAAGATGACAACAAACATATCTAAATAACGTTTGAATACTCTATTTATAAGGTCCATGAATGCTGTAGGCGCATTGGTAAAACAAAAGGACATAACTAGGAACTCATAATGACCATAACGGGTCCTGAATGCTGTCTTGGGAATATCACATTCCCTTACTTTCAACTGATGGTAGCCTGATTTGAGATCTATCTTAGAGAAACAAGTAGCACCCTGAATTTGATCGAACGGATAATCATTTCTTGGAAAAGGATACTTGTTTTTTATGGGAACCTTGTTCAATTGACGGTAATCTATACACATCCTAAGGGAACCATCTTTCTTTCTCACAAATAAGATCGGAGCGCCCCAAGGTGAGACACTTGGTCGAATAAAGCCCTTATCTAGGAGACCTTTTAACTACTCTTTAAGCTCTTTCAACTCTGTTGGTGCTATTCTATATAGCGGACTAGATATAGGACGAGTATCTGGAAGAATGTCTATACCGAAGTCTATATCTCTCTAAGGAGGGACTCTGGGTAGGTCATCTGGAAAGACTTCTGGAAACTCTTTTACTACTGCAACTGACTGAATAAGAGGCGTCTCAACACTAGAGTCATTAACTCGGACTAAGTGATAGACACACCTCTTGGAAACTAACTTTCTTGCCTTAAGGTACGAAATGAAATGACCCTTAGGCACTGCTAAACTACTTTTCCACTCTAAAACTAGATTATTAGGAATTTGGAACCTAACGACTCGAGTTCTACAATCAATGGAGGCATAATAAGCATGAAGCGAGTCCATACCTAAAATGACATCAAAATCTACCATGTCTAACTTAATTGATCAGCCATGGTGTCTTTGTGATTTATGGAAATGACACAATCACGATATACTCGCTCAACTAGAATAGACTACCCAATAGGTGTTGAAACACAAAAGGGTTCACAGAGTTTCTTAGAAAGAACATCAAATACTCGCTCAGCTAGAATAGACTCCCCAATAGGTGTTGAAACACAACAGGGTTCACAGAGTTTCTCAGGAAGAACATCAATAGTAAAGACTTTGATTATACCAGTTACAACATCTAGAGAATTCTCTTGCTCTTGGAGACTAGTGATCGCATAAAGACGGTTTGCTTCACCGCCAGTACCAAAAGTAGCTCCTCTAGGTGCAGCCCTTTCTGGTGGAGCAACTGATGAAGATTGGGCTCTATTGCCCTGATTTCCACCACCTTGCCTGTTCTTAGGGCACTCTTTCATGAAGTGACCCTCTTGTCCACACTTGAAACAACCTGACTGGCCATCACGACACTTACTTGGGTGGGTTCAACCACACCTAGCACATGTAAGAGGCCAGTTACCTCCTTGTGCCACACTACCCTGAGACTCTGCAGGTAGATACACTAAAATTGCACCTCCCTAAAGAAGTATAACTGATCGCTATCAAGTAAAGAACCCAACGAGTAGGTTGGGGTCGATCCCACAAGGAAAATGGTTAAGACTTAACTTTAACCAACAATTATATTCGGTTAGTCAAATTACTTCCAGAAACAAGTAATTAAGGGGGGGGGGGATTTGTGAAATAAATTGTAAGAATTCAGTAAGTAATCACTAAGCAAAAGTTAATTTTGGTTGTATTCAAGATGAGAGAATTAACTAGGGTATACGTGTTCCCCACAAGCTCATAACGCTATAATACTTGTAATAACAATCCTTTCCTAGTGTACTACATGCAAAGTGATAAGCTAGGTATCTCTAAATCCTTGGTCCTGCATCTAGATAATTTAACCCTGCACCTTGGTCCGGCTACGTGTGTATAATTTACTAACCCTTACCTTTACCTCATATTAGACATCACATCGATGTTTGGCTTAGTTATTACTTCGCACCAATCGACGCTAGACTATTAAATAGTATCACACTAAATCGATGTTGATAATTCTTTTCTTGTTGATTACTTCCTTGGTCCAACAAGTAGCAACAAGGCTAGTTCTAACGTTGCGCATCGTTAAAAAGACTTTAAAACGAAACAATTATTAATGTATGCAAAACACTATTCAAGAATTGCTTATTTACTATTCATACTTTGTTAATCGCTCATGGTTCCCACAACCCTAGTTGTGTAGTTTAACTACCCATAATCATATGAACACAATTCATTGTTTTAGATGAAAGAATTATGAACTTACATAATTGAGAATAACAAACCCGGAATTTCAACTTGAATCTCAAAACCAAAACCTTCAAAATCAACTTAGGAAATCAAGAATTGCTAGGTTTGATTGTTTTTTTCCCAAGTCACAAAGTAGAACTAAAGTAATAAAATCTAACCCCCAAAAAACGAGGTTTACATACCCTATTTATAGAAAACAAGTCCTAAATTATAAGGGAAACAAAATAAGCAAAGTTTGTTCAGGCACGCGTCTTTATTTTACGAGACTGACTCACGGACCGTCAATGGATGTACGGTCCGTGAGTCCCTTCCGTCAGCCAGGACTTAAAAAATATTTTAGCTTCCAAAAATCAGCTTCTCTGAAGCTAACGACGGAACACACCAGTATGGACCGTAGATCGATCTACGGTCCGTCGATTCCTCTCCGTAGCTCCACACTAAGAATCTTCAAAAACTAGGTACTGGAACCCTCGCAGTATCATTCTACGGATCAGCAGTACGGTCCGCAGATCAATCTACGGACCGTTAATGACCACCATGGTTCCATACTTGGTTAGATTTCCCTGATTTTCCTTCTATGCCTTACCTGTTGATTTACGATCACCATCTATGAAGCGTCAATGGACCTACGGTCCGTAGATCAGCTCCGTAGTTGCCCTTTTCTGCATTTCTTTCACTAGTATATTTACTTCCGCGCCTAAACATCTTTCCTGCAAAACATGATAAAAAAACATAAAAACCAATACAAAAAGGCCCTAGACACACACAACTCTTAAGTGAAATGTATTAAAAATACCGTAAACTCATGGTATATCAACATCCTCAACTTAAATTTGTTGTTTGTCCTCAAGCGACGCACTAAGACTCTAAACGACACTTGTATAGAAGCAAGCAACTTAACCACAAGCAATCACATGGCTCTCTATCCCAACTCTCTTTTCGGGTGCAAAATCTGTTCTCTTAGACTCGACAGGCTAATTCATATGGATCAAAATATGACAAAGATCGACCAACCAACACACAACATACACTGTTTCACTATCACCAAGGTACCAACTTTCTGACAATGCAACTAGTGCCCTTACTTCAAGCGAAATCTGTTTTTCACACAATGAATATGAATTTGAGTACAAGGATTCATTCAACACTCACACTCAGAAGTAACTTCAAGTACAGTTAGTGCTCAATACCATAGGCTTGCCCTTATTTTCACTACTTAGACTCTCTAAACTAGAGTCTAGGATCACTATAGGACTTTCTTAGCTTGGCTCAGGGTCAGGTGTGGTACATTTGGGTACTTCTTAGTGACTTTCTGCCCTCCTTGACATTGCACTAGGCTTTCAACCTCTTTTTGCCCCATTTTTGACATCCTACCGTTTTACCTTCTTTCCCTTGATTTTCTTCAACCATGGATGTGACGTTATTTCTTTGTAGCTCTTTCTTTTTCACTTTCATCTTTTTTGTGCATTTTATTCTTTTCTTTAGCTTTCAACAAGTCACATCCTTTCCTCTTTTTTCTTTTTCTCTTTTTCAACATCAAACTCTTTTCATACCCATTTTTCTTTCGGTTTCCTTTTTCATAGCCACCCTCAACTTATGGATTTTCCATTGGTTGAGGTGCACAATACCCAATGTCGAATCAGGGCCAAGATTGAAGTTACTTTTTACATTAGCCACCTCAACTTAGGCTTTTGGCCTAAGTCGAGGTGCACATGTCCAAGGAGGGACCGGGGCCAATATAGTAGATTATGGGAATGTGAGTTTGGGGTTTAGAAAGAAATGGTCTAATTTAGGCTCAAAGCATTTGGATCAAAGGGAGCATTTATTTCATTTGGTTGGATTCTTCTTTTAGGCAATTTGTGGACTTATCAGAACAAGGGCCTATGATCACATCCTAGCCTCTAGAGTAGATTGTTTTAGTAGGACTAACCGGGCAAGTTCTAGATTGACACAAAACTGTTTGAACAATCAACTATTCTCACACACTCTTGGCACATAGTTTCATTATTAGATTATCAGATTATCCAATTCAAGTTTTAGCTTAAGTCATGCCATCAAGTTGATTCATTATAATGTCATACTCAGAGCCAACACATTCAACTTATCTTAGCCTACAAATTCTAGAACACATCACAAATTTTGGACGGGTATCATTTTTCATAAGCCATCATGCTTCATTCTTTTTCATGCTTCTACATATACGATCCTAACCCATGCCGATTCAACAAAAATTAAACAGTCTCTTGAGGGAAAAGAACACAGACAAGAAAACCTCAAGAGAGGATTATGAGTTGGGTTACTCAGACATCACCCTATCACTCATAATCCATTTACCCCACCCCCAACAAACTAAGGTGCAATTGTCCCCAATGCACAGAAAAAGTAAAGAATAATGGATTAGGTGAAGCAAACCTGTGATGCATAGCGCCGAAGACCTATCAGCAAGCGGGTGGGTTCGGATACCCGGAGCCCGTTAAATCAACACTCGGGTCACCCTCAGTAGTGCCCGCATCAACAAGGACATCACCATTAGTAGTGCTATCTGCAATTCTAACTACACCATCAGTTGTGCTCACATCAATCCTCACGGGCATAGAACTCGATGCACCAGCAGCAGCCTCAAGCGCCCTTTTCTGGCGCAACTTCTCATCTAATATCGATGCTCTCCTAGCCTGCTCCTCCTACTTACACTCTCTTTCACTAGTTCGAGCATCATCAACGGTCTTAGAAGGGCAACTGAAACGATGCCTCTTGCCACGAGCACGGGTGGGATCGGGCTGTGTCTTTGCGTCTACCCTTAATAAGGCATCAAGAAAGGTATCCTCAGACAATACCATCGGTTCATGCTCTGGCTCATCCGCAGGAATCTCAAGAATGACATCCACATCAGCTCGGAGCCTAGCTAACTCCGTACGGATGGAGGAAAGATCGGTGTCGGGGGCTGGTCAGGGTAGAACCCTCAACTTAAATGCATCTAGGAATTTATGAACTGCCTGGATCTGCTGCATTGTCTGCTTTAACACCCTTTTCTCAATTCTGGTCTCAGACTCTGCTATCGACTTTTGCATCCAAGGCTGGATGTGGTATAGCAGTGTGGCCATCTGAGCCTCTAATTTCTATACTCTGGCCATCGGGACAACGACAGCTCCTGACAGTGTTGTGGACCTAGATGAGCTAGGAGCCTTACTAGCAGCCTGAGAGAAGGAGGCTGGGATAGTGTAGGTTTGGCCTGGTATAATGGCATCACCGCCCTGTGCCTCCTCCACCGTGTCTGTAAGATCTGTGCCCAAGGGAGGTACCTCAACCTGGGGCTCTCGGCATGGTGCCGCTACATTTACCTCATCTCGAATGAGGCCTATATCCAGAGTCCCAGTAGGGTGGATCAAACTATCATAGTGCCAGATTGGCAGTCCAGAGTCCCTGCACAACTGAAAAATCAAATATGGAAAGGGGTAAGTAGTGGAGGTCTTGAACGCCCTCTCGTGAATCTCTGTCAGCAGCATGCAGGCAAAGTCAATCTCCAATCCTGCTACTAATGTTGCATCCATGACGGCTCTGTCCCATGTGAGTTGATTGTTAGCTTTTGTAAGCGACACCCTATTGTGCATCAACAACCAGAAGAACTTGGCCACAAAATTTAATGTGGCCTCTCGGATACCCAATCGTGGTGTAGTGACCCACTCCGCACGCTCGCCATCTACAACAATGTGTTTAGCCAACCATAGTGTAACAACCTCCTGTTGCTCCGCATTTCTCTGGAAAGCGCCCCCCCTCACAATGTCCCATTGGTAATCAAACTCTGATGTGTTCAGTATGCAAGAGTGACCGGTGGTAGGGCCATAGAGAAATCGGCTGATGGGGGCATGTGATATGTACACCGGACAACCTTGGACCATGGTGGAAGTGAGAGGGTCCTGGGCTGTGGGCTTGGACTACTTGGAGATTGAACCTCAGAGAGTGGCAGCATTGGAAGCGTAGAACTCCCGCACAATCTCCTCGCTATAAGTCCCTGGGTCTCAAGCCATTCAGTTATACTTGTGAAGTTTAAAAAGCCAGTGGATATCGGGGACAGTGTGCAAGCTCCCCGTGAGGACTCTACGCTCCTCTGTAATAAGTCGAGCTATTTTTTCTTTGTCATTTTTTATCTTGGCATCCCAATAAATTTGCAATTGACCCTCAACACACCATCTATTTGGCTCGCCGGCTGCTGGAGTAGGGTCATCATTCTGTGGTGCTGGTACTGACTCCGAGCTAGTAGCCTCATCAGACGAGGCTGCTTGTTCATTTTCTCCGAAAACTGTGACTGATTTAGCAATGGGCCCTGCAGCGTGGGCAGACTCGAACCTTGAAGCATGGCTAGACCTAGAGCCTGAAGCATGGGCAGACTCGGAGCCGGATGTAGATCCATTCTTTGATCTGGAAGAAGCCCTAATTGGTGACCCGAACAGTGTGTGCTCCTTATCAGACTAGGAGACAGTGACTATGTCGGGAATCACCTTTTGAGGGGTGACTCGGGGTGCACTGGGAGAGGTCCTTGTGTTGGGAGGAATGGATGACGGATCCGTCTCCACATCGTTATCTTCGTCAATTAACCTGAAGCTAAGGGCAACAAATTTTGACTTGCCTTTTTTTGTATAGTTGACTAGCTTCTTGGGTGCCATAGTACCTGTGGAAGAGTTATTAGTACCAAAACTAACTAAAAAAACACTCAAAATAATTTTAGAACTAAAAACGAACAACAACAAAGACCCAATTTTTTTTCCAGACATTGGCTACAGTGGTCATCTACGGTGGGACCTTTGGTCCGTAGACTGATCTACGGTCCGTGGAACCCTTTCGTGGATCAGAGGACCAACAATATTGGTCGCAGATGGAAACCACGGATGTACAGAACGGTCCGTAGATTGATCTACGGACCGTAGTCTACCTCCGTGGTTTCACATGTATTTCAACATTTAATCATGCTAGTTCGTCATTCTCAGGATTCCAATTAATCATTTTAACAATTCTTTTAGACAACATTTGGAACCCTAAATCGAAACTTACATTTAGACTGTAATCACACATATCTCAAATAATATTATGACACACAATCACTATGCATCATCCCAAGGGTGTTTGCAAGTCAATTTATAGAAAACAAACCCAAGGTCAGGACCCAACTCCCGACTTTCTATAATCAATCTATGAACCGAAATTCAAAGTGAAGGGGAAAGTCTATTACCTTACAAGCAACGAGGAGTGGTGGGATTGTGTGATGACACTAAGCTTTGCAATACCACACTAATCACCTAGTTGCACCGAACCCGAACACCGAAGTTTTGATATGGCAGTTGAGAGAGTTTGGGGGAAAAGGTTTTTGGATTTTGGGATGAAGGAATGAAAATGGTATATGGGGGAGTGGGTGATATGGGGAGTGATTTAGGGGATTTGGAGAAGTTAAAACGGTTGTGGGGGAAAATTGAGGGAAGAGGGAATGAATTTGAAAGGTGGGATTTTTAAATAGAAGGGTCAGTCCAACTTAGGGTTAGGACCTACGAGACCCCGCTTACGGTCCGTAGGTCTATATACGGTCTGTCACTTGGGATCGTAGATCACCTTTACACTTAGAAAAATTTAGACACTTACCTGGGATCTATGGACACCATGCACGGTCCGTGGATGGATTGGCGGACCATCGATGGGGTCCGTAGACCTCTGCACCAGACCATTTTCTGCAGATTTTTATATTTTTTCCTAGCACGCCTGCACATGTAGCAACCATTAGGCTATTCTTTTTACATTTTTTGGACACTTTTTAGACACGAACCCTATGGTAATTCTAGCCAACACTAGTGCCAAACTAAAATACCTATCTAAATTAATACAGAGAATCAACTAAACAAAGAAAACTACTAGATGGAAAACATAAACCTATCGTTGGCTAGATTGTACATCTTGGGTTGCCTTCTAAGCAGCGCTTGATTTAACGTCGCGGCACGATGTATGCCTCTTGATTACTCAGACTTCATCAAGATGATAGGCCTCAATAACTTCTTGCACACTTTCTGCGTTTCCCAGATAGATCTTGATCCTTTGCCCGTTAACCATGAACCTTGTTCCGTCACTGTTCTCAAGCTCAATCGCTCCATGAGGGAGCACTTTTGTGAGCAAAAATGGCCTGGTCCATTTGGATTTGAGTTTACCCGGAAACAAGCACAACCTAGAGTTGAATAGAAGCATGAGATCACCCACAACAAATTCTCTCTTTTCAATTCTTTGATCATGATACCTCTTCATCTTCTCTTTGTACAAGGCTGAACTTTGATCAGCTTTTAGGCCAAATTCATCAAGCATATTCAAGTCATTCATTCTTTGATTAGATGCGGCTCCCCAATCCAAATTTAACTTCTTCATTGCCCACAAAGCTTTATGCTCTAGCTCTACCGGTAAATGGCAAGACTTCCCATATACAAGTTGGTAAGGAGACATACCTATGGGAGTTTTATATGCAGTGCGATAGGCCCATAGAGCGTCATCAAGCTTCCTTGACCAATCCGTTCTATTAGCATTCAAAGTCTTCGTCAAAATCTGTTTGATCTCTCTGTTGGACACTTTAACTTGCCCACTAGTCTGCGGATGGTAAGGAGTGGCTACATTGTAGCGGACACCATATTTCTCAAGTACTGACTTGAACAACTTATTACAAAAGTGGGAACCTCCATCACTGATAATCGCCCTCGATGTACCAAATCTGGAGAAGATATTCTTTTTCAAAAATGGGGTGACACTTTTACCTTCATTGTTGGGGAGCCAACTGTTTCCACCCACTTCGATACATAATCAACTGCAACAAGAATATACTTCATCCCATGTGAACTCACAAATGGACCCATAAAATCAATGCCCCATACATCAAACAACTCTATCACCAATATAGGATTCATAGGAAGCTCTTGCCTATTTGAAATCCCTCCTTCTCTTTGGCAACGATCACAAGACATGGCGAAATCATGAGCATATTGGTGGATTGTAGACCAGTAGTACCCACACTACAAAATCTTATGCGCAGTCTGAATACCACTATGATGCCCACCAATAGGAAATGAATGACATGCTTCAAGTACACTCAACATCTCAACCTCGGGCACATAGCGACGAATAATCCCATCAGCACAATTACGATACAAGTAAGGCTCATCCCAAAAGAATTTCTTCACATCATGCATAAACTTTTTCCTTCGGTAAAATGACAAATCCTGGGGCACCAAATCGCTTGCCAAATAATTAGCAAAGTCTACGAACCAAGGAATCAGATCATGAGAAGCAGCCAATACTTGTTCATCTGGAAAAGCATCATTAATTTCAGCCCTATCACCAATCTTTAGCATAGCCTCTTCCTCTAATCTTGACAAGTGATCGGCAACTTGATTTTCTGTCTCCTTTCTATCTTTTACCACAAAATCAAACTCTTGCAGCAACAATACCCATCTAATCAACCTCGGTTTTGCATCCTTCTTCCCCATCAAATACCTCAATGCAGAATGGTCAGTATGCACTATGACCTTAGTACCAATCAAGTAAGATCAAAATTTCTCGAATGCGAAAACCACCGCAAGAAGTTCTTGTTCGGTCACAGTATAATTCTTGTTGGCCACATTCAGAGCTTTGCTAGCATAGTAAATAGGGTGAAGAATTTTCTCTCTCCTCTGTCCTAATACTACACCAAGCGCAACTCCACTTGCATCACACATTACCTCAAACGGTTGCCCCCAATCCGGTGAAATAATGATAGGTGCAGTAACCAACTTCTCTTTCAACTCTCCAAATGCTCTCAGACAAGCATCATCAAAATCAGACTTATACTCCTTTTCAAGCAGTTTACACAACGGATGTGCAATTTTAGAGAAGCCCTTGATGAACCTCTTATAGAAACCTGCATGCCCAAGAAAACTTCTAACACCTTTTATAGAGATAGGTGGTGGAAGCTTTCTATTACCTCTACTTTCTCTCTATCAACCTCAATGCCCTTCTCAGAAATCCAATGACCCAGAACTATCCCTTCTTTAACCATAAAGTGGCACTTCTCCCAATTCAGCACTAGATTGCAGTCTTCACACCTTTTAAGCACCTCAACCAGATGATCCAGACATCGATCAAAAGTGTCACCTACCACAGAGAAATCATCCATGAACACTTCAATAGTGTCCTCCACCATATCAGAAAATATTGACATCATATAGCGCTGGAAGGTCGCTGGAACATTGCACAACCCAAATGACATCTGTTTGAAAGCAAAAGTCCCATAAGGACAAGTGAATGTGGTCTTCTCTTGGTATTTCAGAGCTATATAAATTTGATTATAGCCCGAATACCCATCAAGAAAACAATACCAACCCTTGCCTGCAAGTCTATCCAACATCTGGTCCATGAATGGTATAGGAAAATGGTCCTTCTCTGTCCAGGCATTCAACTTTTGGTAATCCATGCAGACTCTCCATTCGGTCACGGGCCGCATTGGAACAACCTCATTTCTCTTATTTGGGACCACAGTAATACCACCCTTCTTAGGCACCCACTGCACATGACACACCCAACTACTATCTGTAATGGAATAAATAACTCCGACATCCAACCACTTGATGATATCCTTTTTAACTACCTCTTGCATAAGTGGATTTAATCTTTTCTGGTGCTTGATACTAGGCTTGTGATCTGGCATGAGTTGGATTTTGTGAGAACAAATACCGGGAGGAATCCCAATAATATCTGTAATAGTCCACCCAATAGCTAGCTTGAACCTTTTTAACACAGTCACCAAGCACTCTACTTGTCTCGCATTTAAATCTGCCGCAATGATGACCGGCAAAGTATTATCTCTACCCAAGAATACATACCTCAAATGCGGTGGTAGAGCCTTAACCTCCAATTTTGGTGCCTCTACAATATATGGTCTCGCGGGTGGGGACTCATGATTCTTCATGTCTAACTCATACTTCTTTGGTTTTGACCGATATTTGCACTTATCGAGTGAAACTACCAACTCATCGTACTTTTCAATACCATCACTATCGAAATTCATCATAACTGCTGCTAGTGCCTCAACACCTAGTCGCTCTTCAATTTGCACTTTTGTTCCACTCTCAACTCTGTAAGTTATAGAAGATATCGTTTGTAGCTCACCATTCTGCTTCATGGACCTACAAATATTGAAAGTTGCTTCTTTATTGTTCAGTCTGAACTTCATCTGCCCCTTCTCTATATCAACCAACGCATGCCCTGTGGCAAGGAATAGTCTCCCAAGGATGATGGGAAACTCAAAATCAACCTCATAATCAAGAATCACAAAATCTGCCAGAAAGATGAACGACTCCACTTTCACTAGCACATCATGGAGTACACCAATGGGCCTTTCACGGTTCGATCAGCCATAAGTAACCGCATCGTAGTAGGCTTTGGATCCCCTAGACCCAACTTCTTATAAATAGACAATGGCATGAGGTTGATGCTAGCACCAAGATCACACAATGCCTTAGCAAAGTGTAACAACCCTATAGTACATGGAATCGTGAAAGCACCAGCATCTTCATTCTTCTGCATAAGAGACCTTGTAGCAATAGCGCTACAATGCTGCAATCTATCATCATCTTTAAAACTCACAGACCTTTTCTTTGTCACCATATCTTTCATAAACTTTGCATACCCAAGCATTTGCTCCAAAGCTTCTATCAACGAAACGTTGATGTAAAACTGCTTCAACATAGTAATAAACCTTCGATATTTACCATCTTCAGTCTTCTTCACTAACCTCTGTGGTCAAGGTGGTGGAGGTCTAGGTATGGGGACCACTTTCTGAGGTATCTCCGCTTTTTTCTCTATCGCATTCTCAGACTCTTCTCTAACCTCTACCACATTATCTTATTTTCTAATCTCAACGTCCACCACATATGGCATATATGGATCAATGGTTTGCTTACCCCCTCGAGTCGTAACTGCCATACAATGACTAGGGCTGGCAAGGGGATGGGTACGGGGACGGGGACTGTGGGACGGGACGAAGGGGGACGAGACGGGACGGGGGATGCCTTGGCCGGGTTTCGGTTGGGACCGGGATTGGGGGGACCGAGATTGGCGGGACAAAAATACGTCCTATCCCGTCCCACTATATATATGGGATGGGACTGGGTTTGGCGGGATGGGACGGGACGTGGGATTTTTATTTTTTTATATGTTTATTTATTTGAATTGAAATTATATGTTATTGAATAACATTTTTAGTTTATTTGGTTTTCAATAACATTTTAGCGAATAAAAAATCTTAAGTTTTCAAATTTCAAATTTCAAATTTCAAATTTCAAGTTTCAAGTATCAAGTTTCAAGTTTCAAATTTCAAATTTGAGAAGTTCAAATTTGTATTTTAAATATTTTAAAGTAATTTAAACTTGAAATTTCAAATGTCAAATTTCAATTTTTAAATTAAGTATTTTAAAGTTAGTTTAGTATATATGTAAATATGTATGTATATATTAAAATTAAAATGCAAGACAATAGTTGTATAAAAAAGACTTGAATAAAGCCTTCAAATTTATTAAATAAGATATAATTGCAACTTGGAACTTAGAAGTTAAAATTTACAAATATTAGTGGAGTAACTAATCTACGCAGCCACCTTCTAGGAAAAGTTTTGTTTCAATAAGTTCTCATATGTAAAACTAATATTTGTTACAAATATTAGATGAGTAACTAATTTACGCAGCCACCTTCTATCAAGGGTTTTGTTTCAATTAGTTCTCGGATGTAATCTAATATTTGTATTCTCCTTTAAAATTTAATTCTAATTGTCGCCTCATATCGACGGTAATATCCTCCGGTGTTGGCAAACTTTCTAGAAACTCTTGTGACTCTAATTCATCATCACTAGATCGAATTACTGCATTAATCCAAGGTTCTTGTTTGTAACTTAACTTTGGCAAATTATAATTCCTTCTCTCGGCGTTGACCCAGTCTATAAATAAAACTGATGTTTCCAAACTTTCTTCCGCCAATGAATGTCTATGATCGCCAAGTTGAAACCTTGCCGCACGAAAAGTAGCCTCCGATGCAACTGATGAAGCTTGAATAGCTAGAACATCACAAACCATTTTTCTCAAAATTGGAAATGCAACTCTCCGCCTCATCCACCATGATAATAATTCTTCATTGCCATCTTCGTCTTCCACTGTTTCTAAAGATTGATTAAGATATTCTTCAAAATCATCACGGTTAGTAAAATTAAGACCAAGAAAACCTCGCATATAACTTGAAATTCGAGCTTTACTCTGAGGATTAGAAGTTTGACCAACTTCTCCTTGAGTATTTCCTGTAGTTCTATATTTTTCATACAAAATTTTTGCTTCTACTTTTATGCTAGACTTACACATTTCATAAGTTGGAATTTTTTCCGGTAAAATTTCTAAAGTATCATAAAAAGTGTTAACAAGTCTCTGCACACCTCGTAATTTGTAGTCAGGATGAAGTAAAGTAGCAATTAAATAAATTTGAGGAATAGGAAAAAAATATTTTAAATTTTTTTCAATCATACCTCCAATTGCAACTCTAAATTTTTCAATTTTTTTGTATTTAGAAAATTGAATTGAAATAGCACAAATAAATAATACTGATGAAATAGTAGGATAATAAATTTCAGAAAACATGGTTGTAGCATCATACAAAAGTCTTAAAATTTCTAATAGTTCATTAGTTTCTTCCCAATCTTTTTCAGAAATTCTATCTAATGGGTCAGCATTATGCGCATTAAACCCCATTTGTACGGGTCCTTTATATTCGTAAGCAACTGAAAGCATTTCATCAAAAGAATTCCACCTTGTTTAATATGTCTTGGAATTTTTCTTGGTGGCAAATCACATAGTACACAATGCTTATTAAATTCCCTAATTCTAGCAGCTCTATGAGCATAAAAAATCCAGGCAACAACATATTCAATTTTCATACAAACACAATCAAATAATAAAATACCATCTTGTACAATTAATTTAATACATGTGCAACACATCTAACATGAAAAACATTAACATCAATTGGACATAATCTAACTTTTAACATACTAGCAACGTTTGTATTATTAAATGCATTATCTAATGTGTACTTTATTTATAAACATGTAATAATCTAGAACGCTCAAAATGTTTGAAGCTACATATGCACCAGTTTTTTTCTCTACACATTCTTTATAACTTAAGATTCTTTTTTGCAAATTCCAGTTATGATCAATCCAATGTGCTGTAATAGTTAAATAATCATGTCCATTAACACTACGACCCATGTCCGAAGTTATAGACACTCTACAATTTAATATGCTAAATATACAACGAAGATATTGACAATGTTTACCTTGATATACAAAAACATCAGATTTAATAGTATTTCTTGAAAAAGTTGTATAAGTAGGATTATAAGTTTGTTGAATATATTAAATAAAACCGCGATGTGAAGGAAAACTATATGGCAAACTACAAACAGAAACCATTTTAGCTAAATTTTTGCGATCTCTTTCCTTATTATATTTGCGTTGTGTTAGTGGACCACCGGGGTTAGAAGGATCTAATGGTCCTTGAACCATGTTAGAAACCCCTACCGATTCATTAACATTAATATCAAAATCATTAACTGGAATTCCTTTTTTCTATCAGCTAATGCTTTAGATTCTTTATATTGAATCAGCACACAAGATAACAAATGTCTATTTAAGCCCCCCATCCGACCTTGACCTCCACCTTGTTTATGTTTAAAAGGTTGCTTACACTTATTACAAATAGCAATAGAGTTTTCCTTATCTAAAATCATAAATTGTCACACAACAGAAGTTTTAGGGCGTTGATACTTCACGTTCTCCCTTGTAGGAGGTACAAGGGATGGGCATCCACATTTTTTCTCCGTTGAATTTGTAGTTTCATTTGGAACTTCTGTCACCGCACTAGTAGATGTATCTTCTAATTCCTTTTCTCCCAAACCAACTTATACTTCTTCACCTGAATTTTCATCAAGATAAGGATTAATATCACCATAAATTCGTTGTAAAATTTCATGATCGAGTTGAACATTTGAATCAATATCATAAGAAGTATCATCAACATAAGTAGAATCATTTGTATTAAATCTAACTCTAGACATTGATTTAGAAGAAGTACCACCACATTTACTCTTATTTTTTCCTTACTACTTTTTTATTAAAATTAAATAATTTACTAATGCCACTTGGTTCTTTATCTTTTCCTTTACCGGTATCTTTTTTGCTAGAACTCATATTTAATTATATGTGAAGTGTAATATAAAAATAATAATAACACAAAAATTAATGACGAAAATAAAATATAATTATTATGAAACGAATGTACCAAACATCTGCATTAATAGCAGACTTTATAACCGATTCTTGAAGCTTGTAGTTTGTTGTAACTTGTAATTTGGAACTCCAATACTTGATAGCAAATATGAGAATTATATATATTATGATATAATATGAAAATTTAGAATTGAAATATATGTATTATGATATAATATGAGACTTAAATGGAATAAAAAATTGAGACTTAAGATTGAGAGGATATAGAAAATAGACGAGAGAATAGATGATTTTGTAAGAAATAATTAGGGATAGGGGGTATTAATAATTTTTAAAATGAGTTAAAGTGTATTTATTATAACTTGAGGGTTTAAATTAAAGTATTAAAAGTAGAGGGGTGGTAGGGGGTGTTGAGGAAGTGAAAAAGGTGAATAAATCCGTTGGGGGGGGGGGGGGGCACTAGCCATTGCCCCAACGGATATAATTCAAAAATAAAAAATAAAACAAAATAGGGGATCCCGTGAAACCAGCCAGTTCAGCCGGGCCGGGTTGATCGGGACCAGAGGGTGAACCGGTGCCTAATCGGTCCCCTATCCCGAAGTCCCTCCAACCCGCGAGAATTGACGGGATCGGGTCCGATGAGCCGGTTCTCCAACCGATCGCGGGACGGGGCAGGCCGACCCAGTTCCCCTGCCAGCCCTAGGAAGAGTGCCAGGTTGACGTTGGTTCACTGTAGTAGACAACTGAGTCATCTGCTACTCTAGATGCTTTATTGACACTGCATGGGCATCAACCTTTTGACCAATACCAAACAAGTCGTTTCTCATCTCCTTTACATTCTCATAAGTTGCATCAAACCTTCCCATCATCTTCTGCATCATATCTTAAATACACACCATATTGCCTCCAGCTTCCCTAGTACCAAATTCCCAATTTTGAGGGGGAACATAAGGTCCAACCCGATCGTTTCTGTTGCAATAGTTATTCTGGTTGTAGTTGTTGTCGCGATTGATGTTCCCATCCTGGACATATTGACCCTCTCGATTGTAATTGACATAGTTCTGACCTTGGTTTCCTTGACCTTGGCGCCAATTTTTCGTGTTGGATCCTTGGGTGTTTGATCAGAAACCCCCCGTCTGATCATTCACCGCATAAGCATCCTCTTCATAGTAAAACTCTTCAACTGGTGGTGGAGTTCTAGTCAAGTAGTTCACAACATTTACCTTTTTCGCACCTCCGCTCACATGCTTCAATACCCACCCCAACTCGGTCCTCATCTGAGCCATCTCCTCACGACTCTCATCTGCAGATTGGTTATTTGTAGCATGAACGAAAAATGTGTTTCTCCCAATATTCGACCTCCTAGTGCTCCATGCTTTATTGTTGTGAGAGATCTTTTCCAGTTTTACTGCAATTTGTGTGTATGCGCACTCACCATATGAACCTCCAGCAATAGTATCAAGCACTGCTTTATTGTTGTCATCCTGACCTCGATAGAAGTATTCCTTTAGCGACTCATCATCAATACGGTGATTCATAACACCTCTTATGAACGTAATGAATATGTCCCGAGAGCTACTCACAGACTATCCAGGTAATGCCACAAAATTGTTGACCTTATCTTTGTGATTAAGCTTCTTGGACACCGGATAATATCTTGCTAAGAACACATCCTTCAGTTGGTCCCATCTATAGATTTAGTTATAACGAAGCTTAGTGAACCATACAGCAGCATCGCCTGTCAGTGACAGAGAGAACACTAGCAATCCGATGACATCCATATCCAAATCTGGTCAACCTACACAGCTCTTGCAAACCACTCTTAGCTTGGCTATGTGAGCATGTGGGTTTCGTTGGTAACCTCGAGAACAAGTTCCTCGCTGTATGCATCTGCATCAAGCTACTGGCCACTACAAATGTGTGCCCCGGAGGCAAAGGTGGTAGGACAAGAGGTCCATCTGAGTCAGCATTATTGACGTTGCCCCTATAGTTGTCATGTAGTCGTGGGCCTGGTGGACCCTGCACCCTCAATGCATCTCCCAATTGATTTTCAGCTGGAACCTAGTTGTCCCCACCAACTACCCTCGGAGGTTACAACTCAACTTCATCACCTAGATTGCCTCCAATAGGATTAAATTTAACTCCTTGATTGTTCATTCTGCCCAAAGTTCGGTTCAACTCTGGAGCATAAGGAGTAAGTGGTTCACCCTGGCTCCGTGTACTTGGCATACACTAGAGTCAGAACCTGAAAGAGACAAAAACAGAAAGAAAAAGTAAAATTAGGAAATATTTGACTAAAGTTCAATAATGTAGTTAAAATAAATCTAAAAGCCAAATTCCCCGGCAGCGGCGCCAAAATTTGATACGCTCAAATTACACCTCCCTAAAAAAACATAAGCGATCGTTATCAAGTAAACAACCCAACTTGTAGGTTGGGGTCGATCCCACGAGGAAAAATGGTTTAGACTTAACTTTAACCAATAATTATATTCGTTTAGTCAAATTACTTCCAGAAGCAAGTAATTAAAAGGGGGGGGGGGATTTGTGAAACAAATTGTAAGAATTCAGTAAAAAAAAGTCAATTTTGGTTGTATTCAAGATGAGAGAATTAACTAGGGTATACGTGTTCCCCACAAGCTCATAACGCAGTAATCCTAGTAATAGCAATACTTTCCTAGTATACTACATGAAAAGTGATAAGCTATGTATCTCTAAATCCTTGGTCCGACATCTAGAGAATTTCACCCCGCACCTTGGTCCGGCTACGTGTGTATAATTTACTAACCCTTACCTTTACCTCATATTAGACATCACATCGATGTTTGGCTTAGTTATTACTTCACACCAATCGACACTAGACTATTAAATAGTATCACGCTAAATCTATGTTGATTATTCTTTTCTTTTTGATTACTTCCTTGGTCTGGAAAGTAGCAACAAGGCGAGTTCTAACGTTGCGCACCGTTAAAAAGACTTTTAAACGAAAGAATTATCAATGCATGCAAAACACTATTCAAGAATTGCTTATTTACTAATCATACTTTGTTAATCGCTCATGGTTCCCACAACCCTAGTTGTGGAGTTTAGTTACCCATAATCATATGAACACAATTCATTGTTTTAGATGAAAGAATTACGAACTTACGTAATTGAGAATAACAAACCCAGAATTTCAGCTTGAATCTCAAAACCAAAACCTTCAAAATCAACTTAGGAAATCATGTTTGTAAAATTTTTATCCCAAGTCACAGAGTAGAACTAAAGTAATAAAATCTAACCCACAAAAAATGAGGTTTGCATACCCTATTTATAGAAAACAAGTCCTAAATTAAAAGGGAAACAAAATAAAGAAAGTTTGTTCAGGCACGCGTCTTCATTCCACGAGACTGACTCATGGACCGTCAATGGATCTATGGTCCGTGATTCCCTTCCGTCAGCCAGGACTTATAAAATATTTCAGCTTCCAAAATCAGCTTCTCTGAAGCAAACGACGGAACACCAGTACGAACCGTAGATCTATCTACGGTCTGTCGATTCCTCTCCATAGCTCCACACTTAGAATCTTAAAAATTCAGGTATTGGAACCCTCGAAGTATCATTCTATGGATCAACAGTACGATCGTTAGATTAATCTACGGACCGTCAATGGCCACCGTAGCTCCACACTTGGTCAGATTTCCATGATTTGCCTTCCATTCCTTACCTGCTGATCTACGATCACTATCTATGGAGCGTCAATGGACCTACGGTCCATAGATCACCTCCGTAGATTCCCTTTTCTGCATTTCTTTCAGTTGTCTCTTTAATTCCGCGCCTAAACAGCTTTCCTGCAAAACATGATAAAAACACATAAAAACCAATACAAAAAAGCCTTAGACACACACAACTCTTAAGTGAAATGTATTAAAAATATCATAAACTCACGGTATATCACAGGTCTAGCTCTGAAGTGCTGAGAATTCTGGCTATTATGCGCACTTTTGTTTCTGGGTGCGGGTGCACTAGAAGATGATGGTGCAGGTCCCTTTTGGTTTTGCTGAAAGGACGAACGGTTCACAGTACTTTTCTGCTGCCCGGACTCATTCCCTTTGTTAGCTTTCTTATTTCTGAATTCTTCCTTATCCTTCAACTTCTCTTCTTCAACGTGCTGCACATAGACCATCAACCTTGATATATCCATGTCCCCAATTAGCATCGCTGCCCTGCCCTCTGTCACGACCCGGGAGCACCTCCTAGTCGTAACCGGCGTACTCGACCTCGAAGAGGTCTAATACAAGCCTCTTAGTATTCATTCATCGCATAGACACAAAAAAAACCATAAGGAATTTAAAACTTTCTTTACCAAGAAAACATTTCATAAAAAAAAAAATATAGCAAGCGGAAGACTTTCTAGACTTTATACATGATGTCTCAAAACCATCTAATACTTTAGAGTACAAAATTCGGAACTAATCCCATACACAACTTAAACAATACTAAAAAGACATAAAAGAACATATGGGGTATTGTCCTCGAATATATGAGGACTCACCAAGTCTTCATCTTCAACACTTAGAAACTTATCAAATAGCCATGACATGTCATCATCTCCAAATCCCTACACTTTAGTCCAAAAAGGGAAAGAAAGGGGTTAGCACAATTAAGTACTAAGTATGGAAGCCATGCAAAAACATGCTAAAAGGGACGTTTATTGGAGAAACATGCTTTTATGCCATTTGGTAAAACTTCATGAAAAAATACAAGTATAAGAGTCACAATATCCAACCATAACCAACATACAAGTCATTAACCACTTTAGCACATACTCCACACATAACCCATTCCTTCACCTTAAACCATCCACCTCAAGTAACCCTTGGACAACACTTTGTGCAATGTATGGATAGCATCCCATACCACCATCCACACTAAAGCATCATCCTAAGGCCACCAAATGTGAACTTACCACTTATCATGCTTCATATCACAAGCCATCATGCACAACTAGTACCAATGTACAACACATGAACATAATTGACAAGTAAGCCTTTTCATCATTTCTTGACCTCTATCTCAAGTTACCCAAAGCCACACTTAAGTGAAACATGAAGTGACCGCCCATACAATCTCTTCATATACACCTAAGTGTTCCTAAGGGTTACAAAAGATAAGGAAATTTACCATTACAATATAACATACTAAGTCAATGTTCACATATAAAACCATAGCTAACCGTATACATACTCAACATATATTCATATACAACCCATGCTTAACTTTAAAGGAACACATGTCATTTCATTACCATAGGACCTCTACCTAATATAACCTTAAGACACACTTGAGTAAGACAAGAAGTGACCGCCCATACAACATCTTCAAGCACACTTAAGTGTTCCTCAAGATTACCTTAGATAAGGACATTTCCTTTACAACATAACATCAATAGACCAACATTCTTCAAGAAACCATTTTGGAGACATTCAAGCACATAAGGGGACTTTCACATAATAGTCGTTAGACTTAGGGAACTCACTTTAGTATCTTCAAAGCCTACTCGTGCCATGTGTAGATAGCATCCCATACTACTACCTACACGTTGTAGAACCTATCCAATAACTAGAGTGCACATCCCACATTATGGGAATAGGCATTAACCGACATAGACCATGCGAGCTAGACATGGAATCCGGTGTCATAAAACCCTACACCGTGGAAGGTGTTCTACTTGCCAAGGGTAGAACTAGGACACATCCCATGTAGGCACATGGTTTAGGGGATATCCAAAGATGTTCATTGTACTCTTGCCTCATACTCGGGAGAGCTACCATCTTAACTATATCCACTCGGTGCTTAGCCTTAGTTCCCATAAAGTAATTTCATTCACATGTATGTGCTAGAGAGGGCACCATCATTAGGTCTACCGACCCATAGCAAATCTACCAAGAAGGGCACCACAAGGATCTACCGATCAAGGTTCATTAAGGATAGCTCATTAAATCCCCCTGGAAGGGTGCCTTAGGCCTACCGATTTTTCATTAAGGGTGCCTTAAGCCTACCGGTCAAAGGTTCATCATTTCACACATGAGAAGGGCTACCACCATTAGGTCTACCGATTTCATGGTTTTACATTTACTTAGGAAAGCTAGACTTATGAAAGGGCACCATTTCTTAGTTTTGCCAATTCCAGTCTTGGCCTAGAATTCCTCTTTTAGCATTTATAGAAAGGGCACAATTTCTTAGTTCTAGCCCACTTCACACTTTCATGCATTCAAGACTTTAAGTAACAAGGATGGACACTTTAGTCTACCAACCAAGTCACAACATTTTCATTTAAGGATACTTCATAATCCAACATCATTTCATATATATATCATGAGAAATCATACTTTAACTCACAATGCTATCCACTTTACATAGGATCATCACAAGATCACATAAAACTCATTCACATCATACCTTCACATATAACTTCATATAGGACTTTACATATAGACTCATTCATATATAATAATATAACAATACAATAACACTCATATAATGCCCTTCATGGCCTCAATTCACAATAATACAATATTCCAACATTATGCAACAACTTCCCCAATGCCTTCATGGCTACAATTCACAATAATACCACACAAGAACAAGATATAACACTTCCACCAAAGGTGGATTCAACCTACCAACAACAATTAATTCAATAAAGAGAGTTCAAGCTTTCTTACCATAATTCAAAGCCATAGCCAAAATCACCAAAAATCCAAGCAATCACCAATACTTCACTCATAAGGCTTACCACCCCTTAATTCACCCATTATCAACAATTAATCATGAATAAACATTAAACAACACAAGAGATATCAATACAATTCACTTTACACATAATTCCATCAACTTTGAATTTATAGAAATAGACCCACTTCATAAACACATTTTGGGGTTTTGTAGAATACAAGGATTCATGGATTTTTTCATCTTAAAACATCAATAATATCATAACTTATCATTTGAAATCGTTTCATGCAAGAACCCATGAGTTTGAGTAGAAATTAGGCTTTTTCACAAACTTTGGAAAAGTTGAAAACCATTTGAAATTGGCTCTAGGGTGATAGCTTGCCCTAGATAAAGAACTCCCATACCTTTACTAAGATTCCCCAAGAAATTTGATGAAGAAAACGTCTTGCATCCACAACCCTAGCTCCCACTTCTTCTTCTTCTTCTCTTCTTTCTCTCTTCTACTCTTCTTCACTCAAAAACCCTAACTCTTACTCTTTTAAAATGAAACAAAAATGATCCACAATCAGCCTAACACAACAATATAACCTCAAAAGAAATGATTTGTGAAAAGACCAAAATGCCCTTAAATTTCCGGACGGACTCCCTGCCAACTGCCCAACTTTCAAAGGGCATAACTCGCTCATACGAACTCGGAATCGAGCAAACTAGGTGGCGTTGGAAAGATCGTTCCAAGGGATTTCCAAACATAACTGGAACTACTCCTGGATCATCCTGAGCTAGGAGTTATGACTACTCAAAGTTGGTCAAAAACTCACTGATTTCCACACTTAGCCGAATTTCCAGATTCTGAATTTTTTTCCAAAAATGACTACTTCCAATTTCAAGGTTCTTGATATTCATTTTAAATTATCGGATGTTACACCCTCATTCTACTCCTCATATCCGCAACCATCTCCGGAGCATAACCAAATAGTTGGGTGAACTTCATCCCATACTCATGCACTCAAGGAATCCTGCTTAAAGGTAAGAAATTCTCGTACCTTAGCCTCTTTCAGTTCTCGGGGGAAGAAACTCCCCAAGAAGGCCTCCTCAAAACATGCCAAACTCGTAGGTAGTGCATCCTCAGCTCTACCCTCTTTCCACTGGTCATACTAAGTCCTATCAACATTTTTCAGTTGATATGCAGCTAGTTCAACTCGCTCAGTAGCGACAACATGCATAACCTCAAATACTTTTTTCAGTTCCTCAAAAAAACTATTTGGATCCTTAATAGTGCTTGAAACCGTGAAACATGGAGGATTCATCCTCAAGAACTCTCGGATCCTCGAAGTATCAGTCACTTCCTGTATAGCCCCTCTCTGTTGCCCAACCTGATTAGTCACAACTTGACTTAGCATCCTTATTGCTTCCCTGAATTCAACATTAGTGACTTCCCCTTGAGGTTACACTTCAGGTGCATTTGGTAACTCTTGCTCCTAAACATTACGCCTAGAAGGACGACCTCTGACAGCTCTTCGTGGAGGCATGATTATCTGGAAATACGCGCAAACACGAATTAGAACGAAACTTTTTTTTAAGAGGTCAAACTCTAACACATGAAATGAGTGTGAAAGAAGTGAGAAAATTTCCTAAGTGTTGTAGCATCCTAATTATAGATGTGGCGCGCTTCACACTAATAACTAGGACTCTACAAACACGAATTCATAGACTCCCTAGGACTCTTGAACTCTGTGCTCTGATACCAAGTTTGTCATGCCCTGAGCCTACACCCCGGACGTGGCTGGCACTCGAGAACCATTGCTGGCCCCAAGTGAACCCTTGGTCTGGCTTACTTACTCAGCGAAAGACTCTAAGCATTACAATGAAATGATAATGTAAAGACAATTGAACTACTAATTGTCTATGAAGCCTCTAAAACAAAGAGAGATGTCGGGACAAGACCCATGATCATCCTAACAATGAAATACTAAAAGCAAAGAAAAATGAGTCCTCAAAATGCAAGGAGGCTCACCAACTTACCTGAGTGCTCAACTGGATCAACGAGGCACTGGGTGATGATCTTGGTTACCTGCGTCTACATCATAAGAAGATGCAAGACAATTGGCATCAGTACATTGAATTTACGAGTATGCGAGTTGGAATGCTAAACACAACATAGGCCTGAAAAGAATTTGAAAGGAACGCTTACCTTGGCTTTACTCAACTCCTGAATAACTTAACTCATTATAAAGCAATAAAGCATATGCAATATATAGAAAGCTTATAAAACTAGTGGAAAACAACTTAGTTCGTTAAATAAAATGCAATAACAAACTCAACTTTACTCATATAATAAAGTAATATAGTTTCTGTGGGAGTTTCTCTAAACGACAACCACCACTATGAGCCTAAGTGGAAAACTTTATAAACTTCTCTTTGACTTGATTCTTAACTTCTAAACTTGACTCTTAACTTTCCTTAAATTGAATTATGGATTCAAGGTTCATGATCTCATGTTTATTGATGATTTCATGATGTTTAGATGTACCTAAGAGTGTTGGAATCAACTAGAAAACAGAGGTACATTGCTAAGGAACTAGTACGGAAAGTTGAGGAAGAAATGGGAAGAACTGTCGTCCCTGGCGCTCTGAGAGGTGCGGGGCGCCAGAGGGTGAAGATCAGAGACAGTCCTGGGGTGCGCTGGCTGGCGTGGCACCCCAAGGGTGAAACTTTAGAGGGCCTTTTGGGGCGCACTGGCTGTTGTGACGCCCCACCCCTTTCCCAAGGTGTTTGACAGCTTTTCTTCTCCGTTTTTTCATCTCTCAACTCAATCGGTTCTTTCCCCAAACACTTAGAATCATTTATACCCTCAATATATATCAGATTCTACTTGAAAACACAACTAAAAATATGAATCTATCTCAAGAAAACTCCAACAACACAATCCACAAGGATTCAAACGAACTTCATCAAGAATTAAAGGGATATACTTTCGAATCTAATAAACTTTGTTGAATTGAATCATGATTGGCGCGTGGGTGAACTGACCCATCGCTATGTTATCTCACATACCTCATAGGGATCACTCCTTGACGAAATCCACAAGCTAAACTCGAACGTTCTTGACGATTCTTGATTTCTCTTCTCCTTTATCCTCTTTTCTCCAAGCCCTAGCATGAACTTCAAATTTTCTAAACTGACTAAAATCTGACTTTACTCCAATTAAACTCATAAAAATGAATTAAAACAATTGGTAAGGAAAAGACTAAAATACCCATCCAAAATCCGGATTAGACTTTCCTTATTCATAAAGCCCAACTTCCAAAGGGTATATTTCACTCATACAAACTCAAAATCGCGCAAATTCGGCTGCATTGGAAAGATTTTTCCAAGAGCTTTCCTACCATATCAGGAAGTACACCTAACTCATCCTGAGTTAGGAGTTATGACCTTTTGAAGTTGACCAAAACTCAACTTATTCTAACTTAACAAAATTTCCAGATTTTCACTCTTTCCAAAAACGACTATTTCCAATTATTAAGTCCTTTCTAGTTATTTTAATTTGCGAGATGTTACAATTATAGTTCTGCTCATAACTATAACAGTTGCTACGTTGTCGCTCATAATATGACACCTATATTTTTAAAGACTTTAATTTAGTGCTCTAATACTCACCTGATGTCTTTTTTCTTTTTTAAATCTAATAATGTACTCAACTTTTGTCAACTTTAGAATAGTTTTAAACACCTTTATTTAATAATGTGATTTTTAAAATATGAAATATTTTCAAATGGTCTTTGGAATTCAAAATACAATTTTTTAAAATTGTTTTCCACTTTTAAACGTTGATTTCCTCTTGTTTTAAAATTAGACAATTACTTTACGCATTATCACTTTCAAGTCTTTTCTTTAATTCAACTATTTAATGAGCTAGTTTTTGTTATTTCACTTAGCCTAATTGACTAATTCAGTTCGGCTAGTTAACTATTTTTAATGGATCTTAAAGGGTGCTTAATATCTTTCCTTTAGATTAGTTGAACCGTTACCTATAATCTTGTGTTTAGTAGATCTTAAAATGGAGTTAACTTTAGACTTGACTTTAATTAGATGCCCAAATTCACCATAATAATTAGGTGGCGACTTCTTAAGTTAGTTATTAATTTGGGAATCACCAACATGTTTTACACTCTTTTGACCCAGTTAAAATGGGTATAACATCTAATAACCATGCAAGTCACTTAAAAATGTATATGTAATTCTATGTAACTTATAGTAAATAAAATTAATCGGTTATAATAAATTATACCAAACTCGAATTTGCCAGATACATAAATCCAATTAGTAGGATTGCAAATGCTACTGAGGATGTGAGGTTAGTTAGGTAACATAGAAAATCATTTCTTCTATATGAATCAATTCATTTCAAATCTTACCTGATACCTCCTAAAGCTAGTGTAGAACAATGGACTATTAGACCATATAAATGTCAAAATATCTTGTATACATTAGAGCTTATGTATTTTTTAAATTTTATCATTTCAAATACATCGGAAAATGACTTTTAATATTTACTATGACCATCTCTTGTTGGCGTAGATCTACTGTTAATAGATCAATAATGGTATTGTTATGATAGATAACTCTTCAATAGAGTTCATCAATATTTGAGCTCATTATATTATCCCCCATCTATCTGAATGATCTGTCTCAACTCATGAGGAGAAATCAGTAATAAACACAAAATCATCCATTTTGGCATTATATTTATTCGAATAAAATGTTTACTCAATTTCACGCATCTAACCAAAAAGCGATTTATTATTCCAACTTTCGATGTTCCCATTCATTTTCTATGTGCCTTTCTTCCCGCAATTATTCCCATTCTACCAATGAATTTCCATTCATAGGTATTAGAACAATTGAAGAAATTGTGAATACAGTGACATGACATGAGGATTGTCATGGGGAATTGATGTGTAACTTATATAATAGGAGAAATGTTAGCATATTTTAGTACTACTTAATTGCATTTATAAAAGAGGGAATAAAGGAACAGTTGGGCAAAGGATTTGTTGATCTTGAATTTTTTTTTAATGACATTTTGATATATTATACACATCTGACTACACAATTCAAAAAATTTCATTACTTTCTTAAACTTCATATCTTATTAAATTAAAACACATAAAATAAAATGACAAAGTAACATGACATTGAAAGAAATAGGAAAAAGAAAACAATAAAATTTAATTACTATTACTTTATTTAAAATATAATTATAACAATCAATCGATCCTAATTGATTAACTTGAATTTAAAATTATTCGAATTTGAATCCCAATAGAGTTCAATCTCATCACCATAGCTCAATCCACGATTTTCAAACAAATCCGCACAAACAATTGCATAGTCCTTACATGGCTCCATCTTCACAACATAAGCTCTTTCATCATTTTTATGGTTGTTATCTTCAGTAACATCCCATAATTGAACACGATGCATGTTCCCTTTCTCTACAAGTTGGACCATTTCCTTCATCCAGTGTGGAAAAACATGTGTAAGAGTGATTGCAAATGGTAGCACTAGCACCTTGGTGAATTGCTCAAACTAGGTGATAGTCTTCTTAATCTTTCGGTGGCCTTGAACAGGGGTAAAGTGGGTGATTTTCATCATAATTGTAATTATAGAGAAATGTGTTTGATGAATATTTACAAAGTTGAGGAAAAAAAGTAGGCATTTATAGGAATGTTTTGGCATTACATTTGGAAGGTATATGACTCTATAATTATATTTCTAATAAATATTGGTTTTAAATATTTAAGATTAGATTACTGTGATTAATCATATTTTAATTTTTTCTTGTCACTTTCCTTCTACAACTTGATTTGATGAATCTTGCATACAATCAAGTTATTTAAATGTAATTACAAGTAATTTTATAAATCTAAAATAAACAATAATTAATCGGTTATAATAAATCAAATTACTTTAAAAATTAATTATATTTGAAGCATATCACGTACACAAGTTGGTAATTCTGTTTTCTTAAAAAAATTTCTCTTAGTGTACTTTCTATTAATAATAGGAAAATTTTTCAAATATACCATCAAACTATTAGAAAGGACTCATCTATGTCATTCGTTAAAAGTTTAGCTCATTTAATTATGGTATCGCTATTATAAAACATGTTAATTTATGTAATTATTTTTTAATAGTGATTTTGTAAAAAACAGTTTTGCCACATGGCCTCTTGTTAGAGGTCCACAAAAAAATTAGACCCATTAAAAATATATCACACCCACTCTATATTTATTTTCTCAACCTGGACTGAAACTGACTCATTGAACCGAAACAAAATTCACCGGGCATATGGTAACGACGTGGGAGGGAAAATTTTTTCCCCATGACGATTTATCGTCCCAACTATGATGTCTACCATTTTTTATTTTTTTTATTTTTGCAATTTTCACTTCTTTGTAGTTTAGGAGAGATATCTTCATCCCTAGTAGCATTAGAAAAACATATGTCCGACAATTCATCCTCTGCGCAAAGAATTCAATGTTGCAGATTATGTGGAGAAAAATAACAACTTTCAACAACTTGTTATTTATTACTAGTGCTAATATGAGTAAGAGAGTTGAAAAGTGTTCAACTTACCAAATATTTTAGTTACAAGTTCATTAAGAACTCTTTTTGTAATATTATTATTTGAAGCACTCATTTGAGTCATAACAAGTTTTGCAGCTAGTGGTGGAACTAGCATAACATGGTTAGACACAAATGTTAGGGCTACTAGAGTTTAATTTGGCGGATATATAACCTACTACTCTTCTTGCATCATGTCTTCCCCACTCGTACCACCATTTTGTCCATTTTCAGCATCAAAGTTGTTGGATTGAGTGGACTTGTGTCACTCCCCGAGCTTATAAACTGGACGTGATTGGCATTTGAGAACCATCGTTGGTCTCCAAGCGAACCCTTGGCCTGACTTATTACTCATCGGAAGACATTACTCAACAACAAGAACTTCAAATGCTAAGATTTACTCAATTGTCTTTAGAAATGTCTAGAAATATTCAAATAACCATAAGAAGGCAACTCAAGTGTCAAAATATAAACAATGGAATAGGAAAAGACTCATCAACTACTACTATCTATAAAGCCTCTAAATACTATGATAGATGTCGGGATAAGACCCACAACATCTTAACAAAGCTAAAGAATGTAAATTTGGAATCCTCTGAAAAGTAAGGAGGCTCACCAAAGCTAACTGGACACCTGTGTTTGCATCATAAAAAGATGGAGGTCGAATGACGTCAGTACATTTAATGTACGAGCATGTAAGGAGAAAACTTAAAGCAATAGCTAACTGAACTGACAAGGCTGGAAGGAATACTCACCTCACCTCAACTCAATATAAAGTAACAATGACAGATGAAATATTTAAAACATTATAAATTTAACGCCTCGCTATTTGAAAGAACTAGAATTTAGAATAAAACCGTTTTTGGAAATAATCAAATTTGGAAAGTTTGACAAATTAAGCTAAGGATGAATTTTGGTCAACTTCAAACGACCATAAATCCTATATAAAGATGAGTTAGGTGTGATACAAGATACATTAGGAAATATCTTTGAATTATCTTTCCAACGCAGCTAAGTTTGCTCAATTTCGAGTTCGTATGAGGGAGATATGCCCGTTTGAAGTTGGGCTGTCTAGATAAGGAAAGTAAAAACCGGATTTTAAAAGGGTATTGTGGTCTTTTCACTACCCAATTAATTAAATTCATTTTTGGTAATTAAGTTGGGGTCTCAACTGATAGGATTCAGTTTACGCTAATTGAAATTAAGTTAGTGTTTTGAGAGAAGAGAAAAGAGGAGGAGAAAAGAGAATAAGAAGCAAGGAATCGCGAAGTTCTTGAAGAATTGCTTGTGGATTTCGTCAAGGGGTGATCCCTACGAGGTATGTGAGATCACATAGCGTTGGGTTAGTTCACCCACACGCCAATCATGATTCAATTCAGCGTAATTGTGTTATTGAAAGAAAAGATTATGAGTTCTTGATGAAATTTGTTTAAGTTCTTGTGGGTTTTTGTTGTTGAAGTTGTTGAGAAGTTTCGTGAGTTTCATTCATGAGATTAAGTGTTGTTTTGAGTAGATTCTTACATATTTTGTTTATGTAGTCGAATCTAAGTGTTTCGGAAAAGAACCAATTGAATCTAGAGGGTTTAGAGTTGAAAAACGACTGAGAAATTTGTCAAAAATATGGGGAAAAGGGTGGGGAGCCGCGCCACTCAGAGTGCCCTACGTCAGGCATTGAAGTTTGGCCTCTGGGGTGCTGCGCCAGCCAGTGTCTGAAGTTTACCCTTTGGTGCCCCACGCCACTCAGAGCACCAGGTCTTCCACCTTCTCCCACTTCTTTCCATTTGAGTTCCCTAGCAGCGTACCTAAATTTTCTAGTTGATTGCTACACTCTAAGGTACGTCTAAACATCATAAAATCATCCATAAACATGAAATCATGAGCGTTGAATCCATAATTCAATTCAAAGAAAGTAAAGAGTCAAGTCAAGAGAAGTTCATAGAGTCTTTCAAAAGTCTATTACAAATGTTTTAACTTTGTTTTAAGGCTTGAGTTTTGAGTTGAGTAAAGATTAAGAGTAAAGTTCATTTCTTCAAAAGATTATACGGAAACTAAGTATTCCCAAGAGTTAAAATGTTTTCACATTTAAACAAGAAAGGAAACATCGATTTCAAAAGAGAGCTTTTAAGCTGGTTTTTGAGTAATTATCTCAAATCACAGAAAGATTTTTGTTTTTTTAAAACATATGAGCTGAGTATTTTTGGGAGTAGTATTGAGCACTGATATGGGGATGAGTTCATAATAACTCAAGACTCCATAAACCATGTAGCCATCGTGGGTAGAAAGAGTCATACTTTTTAGATGACACCTTAATGCTTTTTAGCATAGACTAGTTGAGGCGTTCTATATCATGGAAAGTTATAGGACAGTTTTGGCAGCGTGGGAAAGACGTTGTATCATCACCTTAGCTCATAGTGATGGTTGTTGGTTAGAGAAACTCCCAGAGAAGTATATTACTTTACTATATATGTAAATTGAGTTGTTATTTTGGTTTATATGCTTTATATAAACTGCACTTTTACTGTTATTTTACTTTTTATTTGAGTTGAGTATCCATGAGTTGAGTAAAGCTAAGGTAAGTGTTCTCTTCAGATTCTTTCCAAGCTTATGTCATGTTTAGTTTTCCCCTCGCATGCTCTTACATTCAATGTATTGATGCCTTTTGGCCTGCACCGTTTATGATGCAGATACAGGTAATCAGGATCAGCATCCAGTGCCTCGTTAATCCAGTTAAGCATCCTAGAGTGAGTTGGTGAGCCTCATTGATTCCGAAGGATTCCATTTTTATTGCTTTGTTAGTCAGTTGTTAGGATGACTGGGGGTCTTGTCCCGACATCCCTCTTAGTATTTAGAGGCTTCATAGATGATGAGTCCAATGTTTGGACTCATTTAGGGGTTTATTTATATAGATTTAGTGTCCTCAAATGCTTATTTTGTGTCTATAACTGATGTAAAATGATTGATTTCCAGGTATTTGGATTGAGCAACAAAGCAAGGACACTAATTTGAAAAAAGGAATAAAGCAAGCTGAAAGAATGAAGAAAAGCAAGTCTGGTGATCGACAACTCCACTTGGCGAGTCACCGAATGGCTACTTGACCGCCTAAAGTTCTAGTGTGCCAAGTTTTGAAGGAAAGAATCGAGTTGGTGAGAGAAAGGAGCAGTCGGCGGATCATCGAGTGGTTTCCCAATGCATTGTTGGATCGCCCAAAGTTACAGAACTTGAGGATGCTAAATGCCAAGGTAGAAGGGCGATGGAAATAACCAAAAGACGGCTCGCCGAGTGGTTCAGCGAGCCTGACTTACTTCGCCGAATGACTCTTCGCAACATATTTTTGGGGACTATAAATACATTTCTGAACATTTAGTTTAGTATCTTAGCTCATATATTTTTAGTCTATTACTAAGTTTTGAACTAGGGAGACAATTTTCTCTAGTTTTTCCTAAGCTTTGAAGAATTGAAGTTTTTCACTTTTGAGAAATTGGAAGTGGGTCTTTGAGATTCTTCGAATTGAAGCATTGTAAGGACGAATCTAAACTTACCTAGTTGATGGTTAGCCAATTTGGTAATTGTTTTTATTTTTTTATGATGTCTAGCTAAAACCCCAATTCTTGGGGTGTGATTATGGGCAGATTTAGTTTATGGGTATTGCTAATTGTTAGTTTAAGTGCTATTTAAAAGTGAGTTTAATCATTAATTGTGGTGTAATTTAAGAATTGTAGTTACAAATGTAGTTCTACCTTTATGTTTTTGGCTTGCTCGAGAGAGAGGTTTGAAAACTAAATTGATTGTTTGATGGTCTGTGGGTATTGGGTTGACCTGGTTTCAGCTCGAGAGAGTGAATGGACTAAGGTGTGGGTTGTTCTTATTTTGCATGCTTGTTGATGTTCGAGAGAAATCAACTTGATTCGGGGTAAATTGTTCGAGAGAAAGTTTATCTCCTCTATAGCCTAGCTTACTAACTAATATCTAGTTATTTTCTAATAGTTGCAATTACCCATTTGTCTATATTAGCCTATAATCGAATCACATCACAAGAACCCGTCTCATTATTGTTACTTCGTATTGTTTGCCACTGTTTGTAGTTGATAATTTTAAACCAAAACCCCTCATTTGACATTCGTGTAACTCCCTGTTTTGAATGATGTCTTTATTCAATAAATTTTATTTATATGACTGATCTGGTCACGTTCATGCTTCCCAATTGAATTTGAAACATGTACCGCTTCTTGTGGGATTCGACCCCAACTCATTTAGTTGGGTTTTATACTGATTAACGACCGTTGACGGTTAGGGTTGGATGAAGTTTCTTTGATAACGTTATATATATATATATATTAATCAAAATGGCGCCGCTGTCGGGGGGCGGTGTTGTTTGAGATTCTTTTGGTGAAGTTAATTTTTGCTCTTTTTAGTCATAGTTGAATCTACTTATTTTTAGTTTTGGTTTTTGTGTGTTGTTTTAAAACAAATGAAATGAGTGTCAACGGAAGCAATGGTAGCCAAGTGGGCCACCAAGATGACATCTGAAACGTCAACGATGTCAATGAACCAAATGTTAATGACTCAAATCTTATGGGTGGACTAGTTGAAGGGAACACTATTTTCCACATTACAAGCACCATGTTGCAGCTCTTGCAATTGAAAGGGTTGTTTGGTGGGTTGGCTCATGAGGATCCCCATGAGTATATAAGGAACTTTGTTGATGTTTGCAGGCCGTTCTCCTTCAAGAACATATCCCAAGAGTCAGTCCGGTTGAGGTTGTTCCCATTTTCTCTAATGGGAGAAGCATGTAAGTGTTTGGCTAAGTTAGCAAGAGATTCTATCACTTCGTGGTTTTTTCCTCCTTCGAAGATGATGACACTTAGAGACAGCATCCAAAGCTTCAAGTGTTTGGAGGGTGAGCCAATCCATGAGACTTGGAAAAGATTTAAGAAGTTGGTGCTATAATTCCCAACTCATGGTTTGCCTGACAATGTTTTGTTGTATTACTTTTACCGAAGCCTTAATTCGGTGAACAAGGGAGTAGCTGATCAACTTTCTCCAGGAGGTTTGATGCACCAACCTTATATTATAGCAGCCCAGCTCTTGGATGGTATGATCAAAATTAACCGGGCATGGTACACCCGTGAAGATCAGGTCTCTCTTCTCACTTTTAAATTGACAAAGAAGCAGCTTGAGAAAGATCAAGAGAGGGATCAAAACATGGCAAAGATGATGACCCAACTTGACATTTTGGCAAAAAATGTCATATGGGTGTGGGTTGTGTAAACCCCGAAGAGGCTAAGTTCGAAGCACTATACAGTGAGGAAGTGAACTTCCTAGCCAACCAAGGTGGAGGTTATCGTGCTAATTACCCAAGGCTGGGTGGCAACCAAGGTTGGAACAGAGATGAGGGCTGGAAAAATCGTGATAGAGAGTGGTGGGATTGGAATACCACTTGGAAGGAAAGAGATGGGGAGAAGGATAGGTTTGTTCCTCCCCACAAGCGTCAAAAGCCCAAAGATTTTGAGGGTGGCCAGTCTGAGGATATGCTCTCTCGTATTCTCAAAAAGGTTGAGGGGTCCGATAAATTTTTGAAGGGGGGTTGCCTAGTGATACTATGGCAAACCCCAAGAATGAAGTTTGAGCAAGGACTTGCATCGTGCCACGACGTTAGCTAAGGCGCTACTTTGGAGGCAACCGAAGTTTTTATTTGATTTCTTTTAGTTTTTTGAATAACGTTTGTTGATTGTGCAGGTTAAAGTGTGGAATGAGTTTGTAGAGTGCAGGTTGGCGAGCAAAATGTCCAGTCGGCGACTTGCCAAAGAGGTCGGTGAGCCCGACTTGGACCGCGTTGGACTCAAGAAATTATGAAGATAGACTTTGTAAAACTCGGCGATCCCATGGACAAGTCAGCGAATCACCGAACAGGTCAGCGAACCTGACTTTGTCCGTCGTTTGGACCTCCTAATTAACTGGAGGTCCTGTAAAACTCGACGAGGTAAGTACACACTCGGCGTGTCACCGAGTGGTTCGGTGAGGTCGACTAACATAGCTGAAAGGGCGCGAATTGAACTGTTTTAAAAGGCCAAAGGTTTAAACTTTCAAACTCTTTCACATTCCCCCACTTTTTAACTTCATACAATAACACCCGCACTTCAAATTTCCTATATTTTTGCATTTTCTTGATTTTTGGTCGTTGCTCTTGTGTTCGGAGTTGGAAATCTTTGCCGCCTAGCATTATAAATCGAATTTTGACATTGAAGGTTGGTTTTTCGAACCCCAAACTCTAAATTAGCGATTAAACTCAAATTCATTGTCATAAATTGTTTTGATGTGAGATGGTACTCTCTGAACTTTTATATGTGTTCTTGTGTTCCTGTTTTAATTTCGGTATCGTGCCTTTATAACCTAAGTTGTTGATTTGCCAAATTTTATGCTCTTAAATCAATCGTAATCTTGTGGGTTGTGCTTAATTTTTGTTGAGTCTAGTCCGGTGAAGTGTGAGTAATCCAAATTGTTCTAAATGACATGTTTTGCCCAAGATGGAGTGTTTGACGTCATTTTGAAAGTCTAAAGTCATCAAATGGCCAATTTTGGCCAAACCGGGGGAAGTCTGAGTACCCCAATGGAATGGTTATGGGATTAATTGAGAATGTGTGTTGTTTGATTTTTTTTTCGAGGGCTGCGGGGTTGATTTTGGAACTTAGGGTTTAGAATAGGCACGTTGGGTAGTTTGGCGAGCTGGGTAGAGCTCGCTGAACCACTCGGCGGTTCGCCAAAATCCCCCTTGATCGCCATTAAGTTCATGGTTTTGTTAAGTTTTGTTCTGTAACCTTCGGCGTGAAGCCTGAGTTCGTCGAGAGCACTCGGCAACTCGCCGAGAGCACTCAGCAACTCACCAAGAGTATTCTTATATTGCCATTTCTGTGACCCTAACTCCTAAAATACACTGTAACTTTCAGCCGGCAAGTTTGTGCTCGCCTAATGATGTCGGTAATTCACCGAAGGGCCCGTGACATCCTCGATACGCCTTTTTTTTAGGAAATATTTTGAGCCAATCGTTTCACTGAGCCTGATCTGGCTCACTAAAGTTATTCGGCGACTCGCCAATCGGTTCCGCGAGTTTGTCTGCAACATGATTTCTGAATATTTCTTGGATTGATTCTAACTCTTTTTGGCGTGTTTTGTAGCTATGGCTAGAACTAACCTAGATATGTCACCCTGCAAAAGAGCACGAGCATAGTGATCAATGAGGGGGCAGCTAACCCTCCTAAAAAGGGAAAGACAACACCTCCCAAGGGAGGAAAAGGCAAGGCAAAGGCGCCCGAATTTGAGAGATCGGAGCACGACTTCGGCAGTGATGGGGATTCATTTACCTCTCAGGTCTCAATCTCCGAGCCTGATGATGACCAGCCTCTACAGTCTTGGTGATTAGAAATTCGTGCTAGGTCTCGTCAAGATTCGTCTAGAGTTCTAGAGGCCACACCTCCTGTTGATGATACAGTGCCAGCTCCATCACATACAGTGGTTCCAGAGGCACCAGTTCAGGGTCCTCCTCCCTGTCTACTCAATATACTTAAAGCAGAGGGATTGAGGACGATTCTAGAGGAGAAGCTATTGTCCACATAGGGCTTAGTGGAAGATATTCCAGGGTGAGGGACACACTCCAGTACCATCGCTTTGAGCAGTTTACTAGTCCCCGAAGCCCATGCATTCCTACATGGGTCTGGGAGTTTTACAGAGCATATGGTTACCTGGTACCTAAGGGCAAGAAGAAGGCCAGTGCTTTCAGATTGGTAGAATCCGTCATTGTACGGGGGAAAATAGTGAGACGCATCCGCGCTTATATCAACGTTGTATTGGATAGAGGGTCAATTTTTTACTACCCAAATTTGGCTACCACTATGACATATATGGATGATCTCAAGGGCTGGCTTGCCCCACTCATTTCTGACACCACCCCGAGGTAGATTGAGGCAAAAGTCTAGATCGAGAAGAAGGACTTGAATGTAGCTGCATGGTACTGGTTTAGATTCATCAGCAGCTCTATTATGCCTTCACAGAATGAGTCCATCCTCCTCCATCCAAAGGCGGCCTGCCTTGGGTCAATCATATCCCGGATGAGTATTGACTTGGGACTCATCATAGAGCATGAGATGACCATGAGGGTCAAATAGCGCCAGACGTCCCTTCCCTTTCCGGTCCTGATCATAGAGCTATGCTGGCGTGCGGGAGTTTCTCGTGACGAGAAGAGGGACATCGAGGTCACTCCCACATCCTCCATAGACATCTAGCATATAGAGGACGAGTACACTCGGGAGGAGGCAGACATGGGGAGAACAGCTCCGGTGGATGCATCCCCAGAGGTTGATGTTGAGACGATACATGCAGAGGCATCTTTTCCTACTCCGGCCTCCGGGCCTTCAGGTACACCTGCTTCCACTTCCTCCCAGGCCGCTACTGCTTCACAAACCACCAAGATTACTCATGCAATAATCCTGAGGATAGGGCACTTAGCCCATTCTGGTGATGTACGGGCTTCCCGATTGAAGGTTATGGTACCTTGGATGATTGAGAGTGCCATCCTAGCTGCATTGACACCCCTCCGGGCACCTATTGACAATCTCACGGCGAGAGTAGAGACTTGTGAGAGTTGACATGGAGCTACTTCAAAGGTTACGATTTTAAAAGTCAAGGTTGTTGATCTGAGAAAGGATGTGGACTACTTGAAGTCCACAGACTTCACTTTACTTTTAGAGGAAACTGATGATCTGGATGCCCCAGCTACTTCTAAAATTCCTCCGACACCACCGGAGATGTGTCGATGGATAATGTGACAGCTAATGAGTCGGAGGTAAAGACAGACGAGGAGCAGATGGAGGTGCCAGAGGAGACTATCTATGGAGACTTGCCAGACCTAGAGGAGATGATTGTACAATCGGTGATTTAGACATCGCTGACAGAGACGTTCATGGCAGGCACTAGTGGAGCCAGAAGTGTTGATGTTGCACCGGGAACTGATGTGAGATGGTCCTCTCTGAACTTTTATATGTGTTCTTGTGTTCCTGTTTTAATTTCGGTATCGTGCCTTTATAACCTAAGTTGTTGATTTCCCAAATTTTATGCTCTTAAATTAATCGTAATCTTGTGGGTTGTGCTTAATTTTTGTTGAGTCTAGTCCGGTGAAGTGTGAGTAATCCAAATTGTTCTAAATGAAATGTTTTGCCCAAGATGGAGTGTTTGACGTCATTTTGAAAGTCTAAAGTCATCAAATGGCCAATTTTGGCCAAACCGGAGGAAGTCTGAGTACCCCAATGGAATGGCTATGGGATTAATTGAGAATGTGTGTTGTTGGATTTTGTTTTCGAGGGCTGCGGAGTTGATTTTGGAAGTTAGGGTTTAGAATAGGCACGTTGGGTAGTTTGGCGAGCTGGGTAGAGCTCGCTGAACCACTCGGCGGTTCGCCAAAATCCCCCTTGATCGCCATTAAGTTCATGGTTTTGTTAAGTTTTGTTCTGTAACCTTCGGCGTGAAGCCTGAGTTCGTCGAGAGCACTCGGCAACTCGCCGAGAGCACTCAGCAACTCACCAAGAGTATTCTTATATTGCCATTTCTGTGACCCTAACTACTAAAATACACTGTAACTTTCGGCCGGCAAGTTTGTGCTCGCCTAATGATGTCGGCAATTCACCGAAGGGCCCGTGTCATCCTCGATACGCCTTTTTTTTAGGAAATATTTTGAGCCAATCGTTTCACTGAGCCTGATCTGGGTCACTAAAGTTATTCGGCGACTCGCCAATCGGTTCCGCGAGTTTGTCTGCAACATGATTTCTGAATATTTCTTGGATTGATTCTAACTCTTTTTGGCGTGTTTTTTAGCTATGGCTAGAACTAACCAAGATATGTCACCCTGCAAAAGAGCACGGGCATAGTGATCAATGAGGGGGCAGCTAACCCTCCTAAAAAGGGAAAGACAACACCTCCCAAGGGAGGAATAGGCAAGGCAAAGACGCCCGAATTTGAGAGATCGGAGCACGACTTCGGCAGTGATGGGGATTCATTTACCTCTCAGGTCTCAATCTCCTAGCCTGATGATGACCAGCCTCTACAGTCTTGGTGATTAGAAATTCGTGCTAGGTCTCGTCAAGATTCGTCTAGAGTTCTAGAGGCCACACCTCCTGTTGATGATACAGTGCCAGCTCCATCACATACAGTGGTTCCAGAGGCACCAGTTCAGGGTCCTCCTCCCTGGCTACTCAATATACTTAAAGCCGAGGGATTGAGGACGATTCTAGAGGAGAAGCTATTGTCCACATAGGGCTTAGTGGAAGATATTCCAGGGTGAGGGACACACTCCAGTACCATCGCTTTGAGCAGTTTACTAGTCCCCGAAGCCCATGCATTCCTACATGGGTCTGGGAGTTTTACAGAGCATATGGTTACCTGGTACCTAAGGGCAAGAAGAAGGCCAGTGCTTTCAGATTGGTAGAATTCGTCATTGTACGGGGGACAATAGTGAGACGCATCCGCGCTCATATCAACGTTGTATTGGATAGAGGGTCAATTTTTTACTACCCAAATTTGGCTACCACTATGACATATTTGGATGATCTCAAGGGCTGGCTTGCCCCACTCATTTCTGACACCACCCCGAGGTAGATTGAGGCAAAAGTCTAGATCGAGAAGAAGGACTTGAATGTAGCTGCATGGTACTGGTTTAGATTCATCAGCAGCTCCATTATGCCTTCACAGAATGAGTCCATCCTCCTCCATCCAAAAGCGGCCTGCCTTGGGTCAATCATATCCCGGATGAGTATTGACTTGGGACTCATCATGGAGCATGAGATGACCATGAGGGTCAAATAGCGCCAGATGTCCCTTCCCTTTCCGGTCCTGATCATAGAGCTATGCTGGCGTGCGGGAGTTTCTCGTGACGAGAAGAGGGACATCGAGGTCACTCTCACATCCTCCATAGACATCCAGCATATAGAGGACGAGTACACTCGGGAAGAGGCGGACATGTGGAGAACAGCTCCGGTGGATGCATCCCCAGAGGTTGATGTTGAGACGATACATGCAGAGGCATCTTTTCCTACTCCGGCCTCCGGGCCTTCAGGTACACCTGCTTCCACTTCCTCCCAGGCCGCTACTGCTTCACAAACCACCAAGATTACTCAGGCAATAATCCTGAGGATAGGGCACTTAGCCCATTCTAGTGATGTACGGGCTTCCCGATTGAAGGTTGTGGAACCTTGGATGATTGAGAGTGCCATCCTAGCTGCATTGCCACCCCTCCGGGCACCTATTGACAATCTCACGGCTAGAGTAGAGACTTGTGAGAGTTGACATGGAGCTACTTCAGAGGTTACGATTTTAAAAGTCCAGGTTGTTGATCTGAGAAAGGATGTGGACTACTTGAAGTCCACAGACTTCACTTTACTTTTAGAGGAAACTGATGATCTGGATGCCCCAGCTACTTCTAAGATTCCTCCGAAACCACCGGAGATGTGTCGATGGATAATGTGACAGCTAATGAGTCGGAGGCAAAGACAGACGAGGACCAGATGGAGGTGCCAGAGGAGACTATCTATGGAGACCTGCCAGACCTAGAGGAGATGATTGTACAATCGGTGATTTAGACATCGCTGACAGAGACGTTCATGGCAGGCACTAGTGGAGCCAGTAGTGTTGATGTTGCACCGGGAACTGATGTGAGATGGTCCTCTCTGAACTTTTATATGTGTTCTTGTGTTCCTGTTTTAATTTCGGTATTGTGCCTTTATAACCTAAGTTGTTGATTTCCCAAATTTTATGCTCTTAAATAAATCGTAATCTTGTGGGTTGTGCTTAATTTTTGTTGAGTCTAGTCCGGTGAAGTGTGAGTAATCCAAATTGTTCTAAATGACATGTTTTGCCCAAGATGGAGTGTTTGACGTCATTTTGAAAGTCTAAAGTCATCAAATGGCCAATTTTGGCCAAACCGGGGGAAGTCTTAGTACCCCAATGGAATGGCTATGGGATTAATTGAGAATGTGTGTTGTTTGATTTTGTTTTCAAGGGCTGCGGGGTTGATTTTGGAAGTTAGGGTTTAGAATAGGCACGTTGGGTAGTTTGGCGAGCTGGGTAGAGCTCGCTGAACCACTCGGCGGTTCGCCAAAATCCCCCTTGATCGCCATTAAATTCTTGGTTTTGTTAAGTTTGGTTCTGTAACCTTCGGCGTGAAGCCTGAGTTCGTCGAGAGCACTCGGCAACTCGCCGAGAGCACTCAGCAACTCACCAAGAGTATTCTTATATTGCCATTTCTGTGACCGTAACTCCTAAAATACACTGTAACTTTCGGCCGGCAAGTCTGTGCTCGCCTAATGATGTCGGCAATTCACCGAAGGGCCCGTGTCATCCTCGGTACGCCTTTTTTTTAGGAAATATTTTGAGCCAATCGTTTCACTGAGCCTGATCTGGCTCACTAAAGTTATTCGGCGACTCGACAATCGTTTCCGCGAGTTTGTCTGCAACATGATTTCTGAATATTTCTTGGATTGATTCTAACTCTTTTTGGCGTGTTTTGTAGCTATGGCTAGAACTAACCTAGATATGTCACCCTGCAAAAGAGCACGGGCATAGTGATCAATGAGGGGGCAGCTAACCCTCCTAAAAAGGGAAAGACAACACCTCCCAAGGGAGGAAAAGGCAAGGCAAAGGCGCCCGAATTTGAGAGATCGGAGCACGACTTCGGCAGTGATGGGGATTCATTTACCTCTCAGGTCTCAATCTCCGAGCCTGATGATGACCAGCCTCTACAGTCTTGGTGATTAGAAATTCGTGCTAGGTCTCGTCAAGATTCGTCTAGAGTTCCAGAGGCCACACCTCCTGCTGATGATACAGTGCCAGCTCCATCACATACAGTGGTTCCAGAGGCACCAGTTCAGGGTCCTCCTCCCTGGCTACTCAATATACTTAAAGCCAAGGGATTGAGGACGATTCTAGAGGAGAAACTATTGTCCACATAGAGCTTAGTGGCAGATATTCCAGTGTGAGGGACACACTCCAGTACCATCGCTTTGAGCAGTTTACTAGTCCCCGAAGCCCATTCATTCCTACATGGGTCTGGGAGTTTTACAGAGCATATGGTTACCTGGTACCTAAGGGCAAGAAGAAGGTCAGTGCTTTCAGATTGGTAGAATCCGTCATTGTACGGGGGACAATAGTGAGACGCATCCGCGCTCATATCAACGTTGTATTGGATAGAGGGTCAATTTTTTACTACCCAAATTTGGCTACCACAATGACATATTTGGATGATCTCAAGGGCTGGCTTGCCCCACTCATTTCTGACACCACCCCGAGGTAGATTGAGGCAAAAGTCTAGATCGAGAAGAAGGACTTGAATGTAGCTGCATGGTACTGGTTTAGATTCATCAGCAGCTCCATTATGCCTTCACAGAATGAGTCCATCCTCCTCCATCCAAAGGCGGCCTGCCTTGGGTCAATCATATCCCGGATGAGTATTGCCTTGGGACTCATCATTGAGCATGAGATGACCATGAGGGCCAAATAGCGCCAGACGTCCCTTCCCTTTCCGGTCCTGATCATAGAGCTATGCTGGCGTGCGGGAGTTTCTCGTGACGAGAAGAGGGACATCGAGGTCACTCTCACATCCTCCATAGACATCCAGCATATAGAGGACGAGTACACTCGGGAGGAGGCAGACATGTGGAGAACAGCTCCGGTGGATGCATCCCCAGAGGTTGATGTTGAGACGATACATGCAGAGGCATCTTTTCCTACTCCGGCCTCCGGGCCTTCAGGTACACCTGCTTCCACTTCCTCCCAGGCCGCTACTGCTTCACAAACCACCAAGATTACTCAGGCAATAATCCTGAGGATAGGGCACTTAGCCCATTCTGGTGATGTACGGGCTTCCCGATTGAAGGTTGTGGAACCTTGGATGATTGAAAGTGCCATCCTAGCTACATTGCCACCCCTCCGGGCACCTATTGACAATCTCACGGCGAGAGTAGAGACTTGTGAGAGTTGACATGGAGCTACTTCAGAGGTTACGATTTTAAAAGTCTAGGTTGTTGATCTGAGAAAGGATGTGGACTACTTGAAGTCCACAGACTTCACTTTACTTTTAGAGGAAACTGATGATCTGGATGCCCCAGCTACTTCTAAGATTCCTCCGACACCACCGGAGATGTGTCGATGGATAATATGACAGCTAATGAGTCGGAGGCAAAGACAGACGAGGACCAGATGGAGGTGCCAGAGGAGACTATCTATGGAGACCTGCCAGACCTAGAGGAGATGATTGTACAATAGGTGATTTAGACATCGCTGACAGAGACGTTCATGGCAGGCACTAGTGGAGCCAGTAGTGTTGATGTTGCACCGGGAACTGATGTGAGATGGTCCTCTCTGAACTTTTATATGTGTTCTTGTGTTCCTGTTTTCATTTCGATATTGTGCCTTTATAACATAAGTTGTTGATTTCCCAAATTTTATGCTCTTAAATTAATCGTAATCTTGTGGGTTGTGCTTAATTTTTGTTGAGTCTAGTCCGGTGAAGTGTGAGTAATCCAAATTGTTCTAAATGACATGTTTTGCCCAAGATGGAGTGTTTGACGTCATTTTGAAAGTCTAAAGTCATCAAATGGCCAATTTTGGCCAAACCGGGGGAAGTCTGAGTACCCCAATGGAATGGCTATGGGATTAATTGAGAATGTGTGTTGTTTGATTTTGTTTTCGAGGGCTGCGGGGTTGATTTTGGAAGTTAGGGTTTAGAATAGGCACGTTGGGTAGTTTGGCGAGCTGGGTGGAGCTCGCTGAACCACTCGGCGGTTCGCCAAAATCCCCCTTGATCGCCATTAAGTTCTTGGTTTTGTTAAGTTTGGTTCTGTAACCTTCGGCGTGAAGCCTGAGTTCGTCGAGAGCACTCGGCAACTCGCCGAGAGCACTCAGCAACTCACCAAGAGTATTCTTATATTGCCATTTCTGTGACCCTAACTCCTAAAATACACTGTAACTTTCGGCCGGCAAGTCTGTGCTCGCCTAATGATGTCGACAATTCACCGAAGGGCCCGTGTCATCCTCGGTACGCCTTTTTTTTAGGAAATATTTTGAGCCAGTCGTTTCACTGAGCCTGATCTGGCTCACTAAAGTTATTCGGCGACTCGACAATCGTTTCCGCGAGTTTGTCTGCAACATGATTTCTGAATATTTCTTGGATTGATTCTAACTCTTTTTGGCGTGTTTTGTAGCTATGGCTAGAACTAACCTAGATATGTCACCCTGCAAAAGAGCACGGGCATAGTGATCAATGAGGGGGCAGCTAACCCTCCTAAAAAGGGAAAGACAACACCTCCCAAGGGAGGAAAAGGCAAGGCAAAGGCGCCCGAATTTGAGAGATCGGAGCACGACTTCGGCAGTGATGGGGATTCATTTACCTCTCAGGTCTCAATCTCCGAGCCTGCTGATGACCAGCCTCTACAGTCTTGGTGATTAGAAATTCGTGCTAGGTCTCGTCAAGATTCGTCTAGAGTTCCAGAGGCCACACCTCCTGCTGATGATACAGTGCCAGCTCCATCACATACAGTGGTTCCAGAGGCACCAGTACAGGGTCCTCCTCCCTGGCTACTCAATATACTTAAAGCCAAGGGATTGAGGACGATTCTAGAGGAGAAGCTATTGTCCACATAGGGCTTAGTGGCAGATATTCTAGGGTGAGGGACACACTCCAGTACCATCGCTTTGAGCAGTTTACTGGTCCCCGAAGCCCATTCATTCCTACATGGGTCTGGGAGTTTTACAAAGCATATGGTTACCTGGTACCTATGGGCAACAAGAAGGCCAGTGCTTTCAGATTGGTAGAATCCGTCATTGTACGGGGGACAATAGTGAGACGCATCCGCGCTCATATCAACGTTGTATTGGATAGCGGGTCAATTTTTTACTACCCAAATTTGGCTACCACAATGACATATTTGGATGATCTCAAGGGCTGGCTTGCCCCACTCATTTCTGACACCACCCCGAGGTAAATTGAGGCAAAAGTCTAGATCGAGAAGAAGGACTTGAATGTAGCTGCATGGTACTGGTCTAGATTCATCAGCAGCTCCATTATGCCTTCACAGAATGAGTCCATCCTCCTCCATCCAATGGCGGCCTGCCTTGGGTCAATCATATCCCGGATGAGTATTGCCTTGGGACTCATCATTGATCATGAGATGACCATGAGGGTCAAATAGCGCCAGACGTCCCTTCCCTTTCCGGTCCTGATCATAGAGCTATGCTGGCGTGCGGGAGTTTCTCATGACGAGAAGAGGGACATCGAGGTCACTCCCAGATCCTCCATAGACATCCAGCATATAGGGGACGAGTACACTCGGGAGGAGGCAGACATGTGGAGAACAGCTCCGGTGGATGCATCCCCAGAGGTTGATGTTGAGACGATACATGCAGAGGCATCTTTTCCTACTCCGGCCTCTGGGCCTTCAGGTACACCTGCTTCCACTTCCTCCCAGGCCGCTACTGCTTCACAAATCACCAAGATTACTCAGGCAATAATCTTGAGGATAGGGCACTTAGCCCATTCTGGTGATGTACGGGCTTCCCGATTGAAGGTTGTGGTACCTTAGATGATTGAGAGTGCCATCCTAGCTGCATTGCCACCCCTCCGGGCACCTATTGACAATCTCACGGCGAGGGTAGAGAATTGTGAGAGTTGACATGGAGCTACTTCAGAGGTTACGATTTTAAAAGTCCAGGTTGTTGATCTGAGAAAGGATGTGGACTACTTGAAGTCCACAGACTTCACTTTACTTTTAGAGGAAACTGATGATCTGGATGCCCCAGCTACTTCTAAGATTCCTCCGACACCACCGGAGATGTGTCGATGGATAATGTGACAGCTAATGAGTCGGAGGCAAAGACAGACGAGGACCAGATGGAGGTGCCAGAGGAGACTATCTATGGAGACCTGCCAGACCTAGAGGAGATGATTGTACAATCGGTGATTTAGACATCGCTGACAGAGACGTTCATGGCAGGCACTAGTGGAGCCAGTAGTGTTGATGTTGCACCGGGAACTGATGTGAGATAGTCCTCTCTGAACTTTTATATGTGTTCTTGTGTTCCTGTTTTAATTTCGGTATCGTGCCTTTATAACCTAAGTTGTTGATTTCCCAAATTTTATGCTCTTAAATTAATCGTAATCTTGTGGGTTGTGCTTAATTTTTGTTGAGTCTAGTCCGGTGAAGTGTGAGTAATCCAAATTGTTCTAAATGACATGTTTTGCCCAAGATGGAGTGTTTGACGTCATTTTGAAAGTCTAAAGTCATCAAATGGCCAATTTTGGCCAAACCGGGGGAAGTCTTAGTACCCCAATGGAATGGCTATGGGATTAATTGAGAATGTGTGTTGTTTGATTTTGTTTTCGAGGGCTGCGGGGTTGATTTTGGAAGTTAGGGTTTAGAATAGGCACGTTGGGTAGTTTGGCGAGCTGGGTAGAGCTCACTGAACCACTCGGCGGTTAGCCAAAATCCCCCTTGATAGCCATTAAGTTCATGGTTTTGTTAAGTTTGGTTCTGTAACCTTCGGCGTGAAGCCTGAGTTCGTCGAGAGCACTCGGCAACATGCCGAGAGCACTCAGCAACTCACCAAGAGTATTCTTATATTGCCATTTCTGTGACCCTAACTCCTAAAATACACTATAACTTTCGGCCGGCAAGTCTGTGCTCCCCTAATGATGTCGGCAATTTACCGAAGGGCCCGTGTCATCCTCGATACCCCTTTTTTTTAGGAAATATTTTGAGCCAATCGTTTCACTGAGCCTGATCTGGCTCACTAATGTTATTCGGCGACTCGCCTATCGGTTCCGCGAGTTTGTCTGCAACATGATTTCTGAATATTTCTTAAATTGATTCTAACTCTTTTTGGCGTGTTTTGTAGCTATGGCTAGAACTAACCTAGATATGTCACCCTGCAAAAGAGCACGGGCGTAGTGATCAATGAGGGGGCAGCTAACCCTCCTAAAAAGGGAAAGACAACACCTCCCAAGGGAGGAAAAGGCAAGGCAAAGGCGCCCGAATTTGAGAGATCGAAGCACGACTTCGGCAGTGATGGGGATTCATTTACCTCTCAGGTCTCAATCTCCTAGCCTGATGATGACCAGCCTCTACAGTCTTGGTGATTAGAAATTCGTGCTAGGACTCATCAAGATTCGTCTAGAGTTCCAGAGGCCACACCTCCTGTTGATGATACAGTGCCAGATCCATCACATACAGTGGTTCCAGAGGCACCAGTTCAGGGTCCTCCTCCCTGGTTACTCAATATACTTAAAGCCGAGGGATTGAGGACGATTCTAGAGGAGAAGCTATTGTCCACATAGGGCTTAGTGGAAGATATTCCAGGGTGAGGGACACACTCCAGTACCATCGCTTTGAGCAGTTTACTAGTCCCCGAAGCACATGCATTCCTACATGGGTCTGGGAGTTTTACAGAGCATATGGTTACCTGGTACCTAAGGGCAAGAAGAAGGCCAGTGCTTTCAGATTGGTAGAATTCGTCATTGTACGGGGGACAATAGTGAGACGCATCCGCGCTCATATCAACGTTGTATTGGATAGAGGGTCAATTTTTTACTGCCCAAATTTTGCTACCACTATGACATATTTGGATGATCTCAAGGGCTGGCTTGCCCCACTCATTTCTGACACCACCCCGAGGTAGATTGAGGCAAAAGTCTAGATCGAGAAGAAGGACTTGAATGTAGCTGCATGGTACTGGTTTAGATTCATCAGCAGCTCCATTATGCCTTCACAGAATGAGTCCATCCTCCTCCATCCAAAGGCGGCCTGCCTTGGGTCAATCATATCCCGGATGAGTATTGACTTGGGACTCATCATTGAGCATGAGATGACCATGAGGGCCAAATAGCGCCAGACGTCCCTTCCCTTTCCGGTCCTGATCATAGAGCTATGCTGGCGTGCGGGAGTTTCTCGTGACGAGAAGAGGGACATCGAGGTCACTCCCACATCCTCCATAGACATCGAGCATATAGAGGACGAGTACACTCGGGAGGAGGCAGACATGGGGAGAACAGCTCCGGTGGATGCATCCCCAGAGGTTGATGTTGAGACGATACATGCAGAGGCATCTTTTCCTACTCCGGCCTCCGGGCCTTCAGGTACACCTGCTTCCACTTCCTCCCAGGCCGCTACTGCTTCACAAACCACCAAGATTACTCATGCAATAATCTTGAGGATAGGGCACTTAGCCCATTCTGGTGATGTACGGGCTTCCCGATTGAAGGTTGTGGTACCTTGGATGATTGAGAGTGCCATCCTAGCTGCATTGACACCCCTCCGGGCACCTATTGACAATCTCACGGCGAGAGTAGAGACTTGTGAGAGTCGACATGGAGCTACTTCAGAGGTTACGATTTTAAAAGTCGAGGTTGTTGATCTGAGAAAGAATGTGGACTACTTGAAGTCCACAGACTTCACTTTACTTTTAGAGGAAACTGATGATCTGGATGCCCCAGCTACTTCTAAGATTCCTCCGACACCACCGGAGATGTGTCGATGGATAATGTTGCAGCTAATGAGTCGGAGGCAAAGACAAACGAAGAGCAGATGGAGGTGCCAGAGGAGACTATATATGGAGACCTGCCAGACCTAGAGGAGATGATTGTACAATCGGTGATTTAGACATCGCTGACAGAGACGTTCATGGCAGGCACTAGTGGAGCCAGTAGTGTTGATGTTGCACCGGGAACTGATGTGAGATGGTCCTCTCTGAACTTTTATATGTGTTCTTGTGTTCCTGTTTTAATTTCGGTATCGTGCCTTTATAACCTAAGTTGTTGATTTCCCAAATTTTATGCTCTTAAATTAATCGTAATCTTGTGGGTTGTGCTTAATTTTTGTTGAGTCTAGTCCGGTGAAGTGTGAGTAATCCAAATTGTTCTAAATGACATGTTTTGCCCAAGATGGAGTGTTTGACGTCATTTTGAAAGTCTACAGTCATCAAATGGCCAATTTTGGCCAAACCGGGGGAAGTCTGAGTACCCCAATGGAATGGCTATGGGATTAATTGAGAATGTATGTTGTTTGATTTTGTTTTCGAGGGCTGCGGGGTTGATTTTGGAAGTTAGGGTTTAGAATAGGCACGTTGGGTAGTTTGGCGAGCTGGGTAGAGCTCGCTGAACCACTCGGCGGTTCGCCAAAATCCCACTTGATCGCCATTAAGTTCATGGTTTTGTTAAGTTTGGTTCTGTAACCTTCGGCGTGAAGCCTGAGTTCGTCGAGAGCACTCGGCAACTCGCCGAGAGCACTCAGCAACTCACCAAGAGTATTCTTATATTGCCATTTCTGTGACCCTAACTCCTAAAATACACTGTAACTTTCGGCCGGCAAGTCTGTGCTCGCCTAATGATGTCGGCAATTCACCGAAGGGCCCGTGTCATCCTCGATACGCCTTTTTTTTTAGGAAATATTTTGAGCCAATCGTTTCACTGACCCTAATCTGGCTCACTAAAGTTATTCGGCGACTCGCCAATCGTTTCCGCGAGTTTGTCTGCAACATGATTTCTGAATATTTGTTGGATTGATTCTAACTCTTTTTGGCGTGTTTTGTAGCTATGGCTAGAACTAACCTAGATATGTCACCCTGCAAAAGAGCACGGGCATAGTGATCAATGAGGGGGCAGCTAACCCTCCTAAAAAGGGAAAGACAACACCTCCCAAGGGAGGAAAAGGCAAGGCAAAGGCGCCCGAATTTGAGAGATCGGAGCACGACTTCCGCAATGATGGGGATTCATTTACCTCTCAGGTCTCAATCTCCGAGCCTGATGATGACCAGCCTCTACAGTCTTGGTGATTAGAAATTCGTGCTAGGTCTCGTCAAGATTCGTCTAGAGTTCCAGAGGCCACACCTCCTGCACATGATACAGTGCCAGCTCCATCACATACAGTGGTTCCATAGGCACCAGTTCAGGGTCCTCCTCCCTGGCTACTCAATATACCTAAAGCCGAGGGATTGAGGACGATTCTAGAGGAGAAGCTATTGTCCACATAGGGCTTAGTGGAAGATATTCCAGGGTGAGGGACACACTCCAGTACCATCGCTTTGAGCAGTTTACTAGTCCCGGAAGCCCATGCATTCCTTCATGGGTCTGGGAGTTTTACAGAGCATATGGTTACCTGGTACCTAAGGGCAAGAAGAAGGCCAGTGCTTTCAGATTGGTAGAATCTGTCATTGTACGGGGGACAATAGTGAGACGCATCCGCGCTCATATCAACGTTGTATTGGATAGAGGGTCAATTTTTTACTACCCAAATTTGGCTACCACTATGACATATTTGGAAGATCTCAAGGGCTGGCTTGCCCCACTCATTTCTGACACCACCCCGAGGTAGATTGAGGCAAAAGTCTAGATCGAGAAGAAGGACTTGAATGTAGCTGCATGGTACTGGTTTAGATTCATCAGCAGCTCCATTATGCCTTCACAAAATCAGTCCATCCTCCTCCTTCCAAAGGCGGCCTGCCTTGGGTCAATCATATCCCGGATGAGTATTGACTTGGGACTCATCATTGAGCATGAGATGACCATGAGGGCCAAATAGCGCCAGACGTCCCTTCCCTTTCCGGTCCTGATCATAGAGCTATGCTGGCGTGCGGGAGTTTCTCGTGACAAGAAGAGGGACATCGAGGTCACTCCCACATCCTCCATAGACATCCAGCATATAGAGGACGAGTACACTCGGGAGGAGGCAGACATGTGGAGAATAGCTCCGGTGGATGCATCCCCAGAGGTTGATGTTGAGACGATACATGCAGAGGCATCTTTTCCTACTCCGACCTCCGGGCCTTCAGGTACACCTGCTTCCACTTCCTCCCAGGCCGTTACTGCTTCACAAACCACCAAGATTACTCAGGCAATAATCCTGAGGATAGGGCACTTAGCCCATTCTGGTGATGTACGGGCTTCCCGATTGAAGGTTGTGGTACCTTGGATGATTGAGAGTGCCATCCTAGCTACATTGACACCCTTTCGGGCACCTATTGACAATCTCACGGCGAGAGTAGAGACTTGTGAGAGTCGACATGGAGCTACTTCAGAGGTTACGATTTTAAAAGTCGAGGTTGTTGATCTGAGAAAGGATGTGGACTACTTGAAGTCCACAGACTTCACTTTACTTTTAGAGGAAACTGATGATCTGGATGCCCCAGCTACTTCTAAGATTCCTCCGACACCACCGGAGATGTGTCGATTGATAATGTGACAGCTAATGAGTCGGAGGCAAAGACAGACAAGGAGCAGATGGAGGTGCCAGAGGAGACTATCTATGGAGACCTGCCAGACCTAGAGGAGATGATTGTACAATCGGTGATTTAGACATCGCTGACAGAGACGTTCATGGCAGGCACTAGTGGAGCCAGTAGTGTTGATGTTGCACCGGGAACTGATGTGAGATGGTCCTCTCTGAACTTTTATATGTGTTCTTGTGTTCCTGTTTTAATTTCGGTATCGTGCCTTTATAACCTAAGTTGTTGATTTCCCAAATTTTATGCTCTTAAATTAATCGTAATCTTGTGGGTTGTGCTTAATTTTTGTTGAGTCTAGTCCGGTGAAGTGTGAGTAATCCAAATTGTTCTAAATGACATGTTTTGCCCAAGATGGAGTGTTTGACGTCATTTTGAAAGTCTAAAGTCATCAAATGGCCAATTTTGGCCAAACCGAGGGAAGTCTGAGTACCCCAATGGAATGGCTATGGGATTAATTGAGAATGTGTGTTGGTTGATTTTGTTTTCGGGGGCTGCAGGGTTGATTTTGGAAGTTAGGGTTTAGAATAGGCACGTTGGGTAGTTTGGCGAGCTGGGTAGAGCTCGCTGAACCACTCGGGGGATCGCCAAAATCCCCCTTGATCGCCATTAAGTTCATGGTTTTGTTAAGTTTGGTTCTGTAACCTTCGGCGTGAAGCCTGAGTTCGTCGAGAGCACTCGGCAACTCGCCGAGAGCACTCAGCAACTCACCAAAAGTATTCTTATATTGCCATTTCTGTGACCCTAACTCCTAAAATACACTGTAACTTTCGGCCGGCAAGTCTGTGCTCGCCTAATGATGTCGTCAATTCACCGAAGGGCCCGTGTCATCCTCGATACGCCTTTTTTTTAGGAAATATTTTGAGCCAATCGTTTCACTGAGCCTGATCTGGCTCACTAAAGTTATTCGGCGACTCGCCAATCGGTTCCGCGAGTTTGTCTGCAACATGATTTCTGAATATTTGTTGGATTGATTCTAACTCTTTTTGGCGTGTTTTGTAGCTATGGCTAGAACTAACCTAGATATGTCACCCTACAAAAGAGCACGGGCATAGTGATCAATGAGGGGGCAGCTAACCCTCCTAAAAAGGGAAAGACAACACCTCCCAAGAGAGGAAACGGCAAGGCAAAGACGCCCGAATTTGAGAGATCGGAGCACGACTTCGGCAGTGATGGGGATTCATTTACCTCTCAGGTCTCAATCTCCGAGCCTGATGATGACCAGCCTCTACAGTCTTGGTGATTAGAAATTCGTGCTAGGTCTCGTCAAGATTCGTTTAGAGTTCCAGAGGCCACACCTCCTGCTGATGATACAGTGCTAGCTCCATCACATACAGTGGTTCCAAAGGCACTAGTTCAGGGTCCTCCTCCCTGGCTACTCAATATACTTAAAGCCGAGGGATTGAGGACGATTCTAGAGGAGAAGCTATTGTCCACATAGGGCTTAGTGGCAGATATTCCAGGGTGAGGGACACACTCCAGTACCATCGCTTTGAAGAGTTTACTAGTCCCCGAAGCCCATGCATTCCTACTTGGGTCTGGGAGTTTTACAGAGCATATGGTTACTTGGTACCTAAGGGCAAGAAGAAGGCCAGTGCTTTCAGATTAGTAGAATCCGTCATTGTACGGTGGACAATAGTGAGACGCATCCGCTCTCATATCAACGTTGTATTGGATAGAGGGTCAATTTTTTACTACCCAAATTTGGCTACCACTATGACATATTTGGATGATCTCAAGGGCTGGCTTGCCCCACTCATTTCTGACACCACCCCGAGGTAGATTGAGGCAAAAGTCTAGATCGAGAAGAAGGACTTGAATGTAGCTGCATGGTACTGGTTTAGATTCATAAGCAGCTCCATTATGCCTTCACAGAATAAGTCCATCCTCCTCCATCCAAAGGCGGCCTGCTTTGGGTCAATCATATCCCGGATGAGTATTGACTTGGGACTCATCATTGAGCATGAGATGACCATGAGGGCCAAATAGCGCCAGACGTCCCTTCCCTTTCCGGTCCTGATCATAGAGCTATGCTGGCGTGCGGGAGTTTCTCGTGACGAGAAGAGGGACATCGAGGTCACTCCCACATCCTCCATAGACATCCAGCATATAGAGGACGAGTACACTCGGGAGGAGGCAGGCATGTGGAGAACAGCTCCGGTGGATGCATCCCCAGAGGTTGATGTTGAGACGATACATGCAGAGGCATCTTTTCCTACTCCGGCCTCCGAGCCTTCAGGTACACCTTCTTCCACTTCCTCCCAGGCCGCTACTGCTTCACAAACCACCAAGATTACTCAGGCAATAATCTTGAGGATAGGGCACTTAGCCCATTCTGGTGATGTACGGGCTTCCCGATTGAAGGTTGTGGTACCTTAGATGATTGAGAGTGCCATCCTAGCTGCATTGACACCCCTCCGGGCACCTATTGACAATCTCACGGCGAGAGTAGAGACTTGTGAGAGTCGACATGGAGCTACTTCAGAGGTTACGATTTTAAAAGTCGAGGTTGTTGATCTGAGAAAGGATGTGGACTACTTGAAGTCCACTGACTTCACTTTACTTTTAGAGAAAACTGATGATCTGGATGCCCCAGCTACTTCTAAGATTCCTCCAACACCACCGGAGATGTGTCGATGGATAATGTGACAGCTAATGAGTCGGAGGCAAAGACAGACGAGAAGCAGATGGAGGTGCCAGAGGAGACTGTCTATGGAGACCTGCCAGACCTAGAGGAGATGATTGTACAATCGGTGATTTAGACATCGCTGACAGAGACGTTCATGGCAGGCACTAGTGGAGCCAGTAGTGTTGATGTTGCACCGGGAACTGATGCCTTGAAAGATGGAGCGATTGTGTAGACAAGACCTTTATTTACCTCCCCCTGTCATTTTTATTGACTTTTATTATTTCGTTGTATTTGAGGACATCTGCCTTTTTATTTGTGGTGGGGTGAGGTATTTCCATACCTACCTCTTATGACCATCTTTTGTATATATTATTGGGTTTTTGTGTTTAAATTGTGTTTTTATATTGTGTTGTGGATCTTTGAGCTTATGGATCCTTGTTTTGAATACAATGGTTTTTGACCCTTTCTAAAAATTGTGCCACCTCTTGTGTGATTGTGGCTGTTCTTGTGAAAATTTGATTATCAATCATGATCAATATCGATGACTTGAATAGTGCTCTTAATCTAACAAAAATGAATGTGCGACTACGATGAGGCCAAACAAAGTTGCATAGACAATATGTGAACTTTTTGCATCTGGTTCTGACTAGCCAGTTATCGAATGAAGTCTCTTGTAATGAACATTGCACACTAGCGATAGTGTGGAGTCTCATTTGATATTGGTGTCAATGCCTTTTGTGATAAGCTTTCCGTGAACCTTGTGTGATGACACCTAGAATTTTCCCCGTTGGTCCGATTGACTAAGTGATGCAAGCTCTTCAAATGATCTTAGGCAACAATTTTGAAGAGTGAAGCAATTTGACAATATACCTCGTTTGTGGCCAACCTTGTGTGCTGTGTGAATCTTGCTTGAACACCCCTTGAACCTTACCATTTTCTTGGAAGAAACTTGATGCAATTGTAACCCCTCTTTATCCATTCACCCATAATCCTCATGATGTGTGGTTTGTTTGAATAGCCAACCTAGGCCAAAAGCCTAAGTTGGGGGGTATGGTGAAAAGAGAAAGTAAATCAAGATGTGTGAAGAAGTACCCCTTGATCAATAGTCTTGAAAAAGATGGAACCCCTCCATACAAAAAAAAAGAGAAAGAAAAAGAAAAATAACGAAAAAGTTGTGAAATAAAATTGTGAAAGTTGCAAAAGAAATTGGGTGTCCGGTATTCCATAGGAAGTGAATAATGGAGTGAATTTTGAGCATGAGTGAAAATATTGAAGAAAAGGGAAGAAAGTGATGTACATACCACATTTCATGAGGATAGCACCACTGAGCCTAAATGACCATATCTTTACACTCAACCCTATTACAAGTCTTGAAAAGACCTTTTTGATCTTGAGTGAGTTGAAGCGAATGTTGATTATTAAACCAGCAATGGTATAAAATAGACCTACATGATTTAGACCTCGAAAGAATAGAATGATATGATTTAGAAATAAATTCAGACTAAAATGAACTACGAATATTTACAATATTGGACAGAATCTATGGAAGATATAAAACTATTAGAACAATTAATGGAGGAAAATTTATATATGTACCTAAGAACCCAAGATATGTTATATCTAGAATATATCATAAATAATATTAAAAGGGATATCAAGATTAAGACCCTTGAAAAAAGAATATTATAATAAAATCTTTAAGATAAATTCCTCACCTACCACACTACCACCTACCATACTACCAAAAATATGAATTCATCAAATCGATGGGTGAAGTCATGCATGTGTTCATCTTTGTGAGTTTGAGAGTTGTATGTGATTCCAAAACTATAAATTATTGAACAATCATTTGTGAATATCGAATCATTTTTCTTTTGAAGGCATTCAAGTACCTTTGTTGAGCTTGAACTTGCATTTGAAGCAAGTATTGTGAACTTGAGAATCATTGATAATGGTGAGTCACAACTTGATTCTTTGAGTGCACAATTGATCCTTGCATGAGTAAGTTGTGTCTTGTTTGTGCATTCATGATTGAGTCTTTTGTAGCACTATTTGAGACACCTTTTTGAACTTCTAAACTTGAGTTTTACTTGAGGACAAGCAAAAGTTTAAGTTGGGGGCGTTGATGAATCCGAGATTTGGACTCATTTAGGGATTTATTTATATAGATTTAGTGTCCTCGAATGTTTATTTTGTGGTTATAACTGATGTAAAACCCTTTATTTCGAAGTATATGGATTGAGGAACAATGCAAGGATACTAATTTGCAAATAGAAACAAAGCAAGCTGAAAGAATGAAGAAAAGCAAGCCTGGTGATCGCCAATTCCACTTGGTGAGTCTCTGAATAACTACTTGACTACCTAAAGTTCCAGTGTGCGAAACCTTGAAGGAAAGAATAAAGTTGGTGAGAGAAAAGAGCAGTCGGCGGATCGTCGAATGGTTCTGTGATGCAGTGTTAGATTGCCCAAAGTTACCGACCTTGAGGATGTTGAATGCCAAGGCAGAAGGGCAATGGAAATGACCAAAGGGCGACTCACCGACTGGTTCAACGAGCCCGACTTACTACGCCGAGTGACTCTTCACAACACATTTTTGTTGACTATAAATACATTTTTGAAAATTTAGTTTAGTATCTTAGTTCATATATTTTTAGTCTATTATTGAGTTTTGAACTGGGGAGACGGTTTTCTCTAGTTTTTCCTAAGCTTTGAAGAATTGAAGTTTTTCACTTTTGAGAAATTGGATGTGGGTCTTCGAGATTCTTCGAATTGGAGCATTGTAAGGACGAATCTACACTTACGCAGTTAATGGATAATCAATTTGGTAATTGTTTTACCTTTAGATGATGTCTAGCTAAAACCCCAATTCTTGGGGTGTGATTATGTGATTATGGGCTGATTTAGTTTATGTGTATTGCTAATTGTTAGTGTAAATGCTATTTAGAAGTGAGTTCAATCATTAATTGTGGTTGAATCCTAAACCCAATCCCACACATTCAACTCGAGAGAGTGAATCGACTAAGGTGTGGGATGTTCTTATTTGGCATGCTTGTTGATGTTCGAGAGAAATCAACTTGATTCGAGGTAAATTGTTCGAGAGAAAGATTATCTCCTCTATAGCCTAGCTTACTCACTAATATCTAGCTATTTTCTAATAGCTGCAATTACCCATTTGTCTATATTAGTCTATAAACTAATCACATCCCAAGAACTCGTCTCATTATTGATACTTCGTATTGTTTGCCACTGTTTGTAGTTGATAATTTCAAACCAAAAGTCCTCATTTGACATTCCTATCATTCCCTAATTTGAATGATTTCTTTATTCCATAATTTTATACCTATGATTGATTTGATCATGTTTGTGCTTACCAATTTAATCTAAAACACATACCCTGTGGGATTCCACCCCAACTCATTTAGTTGGATTTTATACTGAGTAACGACCGTTGACGCTTAAAATTAGATGAAATGTCTTTGATAACGTTGTAAATATATATTTTAATCAATAGACAGTTAGATATGAGTTCTTTAGTCTTGTATTTCCGATGTTTTGCTAAAAGACTTGAGTTGCCACTTTAACTAATTTGAATGGTTATCCTTAAACGTTTTAAGTTTATTTGAGACAGTTGTTTTAAAGTGTATTTGAATCCTTGTATTAATGCTTTAAGTCTTTCGCTATGAGTTAAGACAGGTCAAGGGTTCGCTTGGGGACATCACTGGTTTTCGAGTGCCAATCACTCCCAGAGTGTAGGCTCGAGGTGTGACAAACTTGGTATCAAATCCCAGAGTTCAAGAGTCCTAGGGAGTCTATGAAGCTGTGTGTGTAGAGTCCTAGTTATCGGTGTGAAGCGTGCCACATCTATAATTTGAAGGCTGCAACATTAAGGAAATTCCTTCACTTATTTCATACTCATTTCGTGAGATAGAGTTCATCTCTATAAAGTTTCTTTCTTATTCATGTTTGTGCTTGTCTTTCAGTTGATCATGCCTCCACGAAGAGCTGTCTAAGGTCGTCCTGCTAGAAGGAATGTTAAGGAGCAAGGGGTACCTAATGCACCTGAAGTGCAACCCCAAGGAGAGGTCACCAATGTTGAATTTCGGAAAGCAATCTGAATGCTAAGTGAAGTTGTGACCAACCAAGTTGGGCAACAAAGAGGGGCTCGACAAGAAGAGGCTGATACTTCAAGCACTATTGAGGATCTAGAAAAAAATGTTGTGGAACTATAGAAGGTGTTTGAGGTTATGTACGTTGTCGATGCTGAGCGAGTGGAACTAGCTGCATATCAACTAAGCAGTGTTGCTAGGACTTGGTCTGACCAGTGGAAGAAAGGTAGCATTGAGGGTGCACCAGTTTTGAGTTAGGCTATGTTTGAAGAGGCTTTCTTGGGGCGTTTCTTTCCCGTGAACTGAGAGAAGCCAAGGTAAGGGAGTTCCTTACCCTTAAGCAGGATTCGCTAAGTGTTCATGAATATAGTTTGAAGTTCACCCAACTTTCCCGATATGCTCCCGAGATAGTTGGGGATATGAGGAGCAGGATGAGTCTATTTGTTGCTAGGTTGTCTCGTCTTTCAAGCAAAGAGGGCAAAGTAGCTATGCTAATAGGGGACATAGACATATCCAGACTTAAGATTTATGTACAGCAGGTTGAGAAAGAGAAACTGAGAGATAGAGAAAAATTCAGAAACAAGAAGTCTAAGATAGGGAACGAGTCCGGGTAGCTAAGGAGCAATGTGAACCATTCTTCCTTTCAACAGAAACAAAAGGGACATGTTCCATCATCTTCTAGTGCACTTGCACTAAGGAACAAAGGCGTGTACAATAGTCAGAATTCACAGGGTTTCAGAGCTAGATCTGCCCAGTCTCACGGTAGTGTGGCACAAGGAGGCAATTGGGCTCCTGCATGTGCTAAATGTGGTAGAAACCACCCTGGTGCTTGTCGCGATGGCTATACATGATATTTCAAGTCCATCCAAGAGGGTCACTTCATGAAAGATTGTCCGAAGAACAGTCAAGGAAATGGAAATAGGGGCAATAGAGCCCAATCTTCTTCAGTTGCTCCACCAGACAGGGCTACACCTAGAGGAGCTACTTCAGGTACTGGCGGATGAGCAAACCACCTATAGGTTATCACTAGCCGCCAAGAGCAAGAGGATTCACCAGATGTTGTCACTGGTATGATCAAAGTCTTTACTTTTGATGTTTATGCTTTTCTAGACCCAAGAGCGAGTTTATCTTTTGTAATCCCCTAAGTGGCAATGAAGTTTGATATTCTTCATGAGAAACTTTGTGAGCCCATTTGTGTTTCTACACTTGTTGGGGAGTCTATTCTAGTTGAGAGAGTCTATTGTGATTGTACCATTTCGGTCAATCACAAGAGCCCCATGGAAGATTTAGTTGAGTTAGACATGGTTGAGTTTGATGTTATTCTGGGTATGGACTGGCTCACTACATCCAAAATGATCTTTAGGGGCAATTAATTAATGGCAATAGCTTAATTTCCACTAAATATGTACTTTTAGCGGCAATTAATACTCTTTGTAAATGTCCCTAAAGCCTCTAGCGACATTGGATCCAGTGGCAATTAGCTAATGCTGGTAAAGGCTTTAACACTCTTTGTTTAATATTATATTTATTGCCGCTAAAATCTTTTTTTGTTGTAGTTGTTTCATGTCCGTTATGCCTCCATTGATTGTATAACTCGAGCTGTCAAGTTCTAGTTTCCTACTGAGCCAGTTATAGAGTGGAATAGTAGTTCATCAGTGCCTAAGGGTCGTTTTATTTTGTACCTTAAGGCGAGAAAGTTAGTTTCTGAGGGTTATGTCTATCACTTAGTCCGAGTTAATGATTCTAGTGTTGATACACCTCCTATTGAGTTAGTTCCAGTTGTGAGTGAGTTTCCAGAGGTCTTTCCTGATGATCTACCCGGAGTCCCTCCTAAGAGAGAGATAGACTTCGGTATAGATATACTTACTGATATTCATCCAATATCTATTCCTCCGTATAGAATGGCTCCAGCAAAGTTGAAAGAGCTAAAAGAACAGTTGAAAGATCTATTTGATAAGGTTTTTATTCGACCAAGTGTCTCACCTTTGGGAGCTCTACTCTTATTTTTGAGAAAGAAAGATGGTTCCCTTAAAATGTGTATAGATTACCGCCAGTTGAACAAGGTTACAATCAAGAATAAGTATCATCTTCCGAGAATTGATGATCTTTTCGATCATCTTCAGGGTGCCACGTGTTTCTCTACGATAGACCTCAGATCTGATTACCATCAGTTGAGGGTAAGGGAATGTGATATTCCAAAGATAGCTTTTAGGACCCGTTACGATCATTATGATTTTCTAGTAATGTCATTCGGTTTAACTAATACGCCTACAGCGTTCAGGGACCTTATGGATAGAGTATTCAAGCCTTACTTAGATATGTTTGTTATCGTGTTCATTAATGACATACTAATCTATTCGAGGAATGAAGAAGATCATGCTAGCCTTCTCAGAATAGTTCTCCAGACTCTAAAGGATAGGGAGTTGTATGCTAAGTTCTATAAATGTGACTTTTGTCTTGAGTCAGTGGCATTCTTGGGTCACATTTTTTTCGGTGATGGGATTAGAGTTTACACTCAGAAAATAGAGGCAGTGCATAATTGGCCTAGATCCACATCTCCACCTGATATTATGAGTTTCTTGGGGTTGGCTGGATATTATAGGAGGTTTGTCGAGGGGTTCTCATCTATTTTGTCCCCTTTGACTAAGTTAACTCAGAAAATAGTGAAGTTTCAATGGTCTGAAGCTTCTGAGAAAAGCTTTCGGGAATTGAAAAAGAGGTTGACTACTTCCCTATTATTGACCTTCCAGAAGGTACGCAAGGCTTTGTTGTATATTGTGATGTGTCTAGAGTTGGTTTGGGTTGTGTGTTAATGCAGAATGACAAATTCATAGCTTATACCTCCAGATAGCTTAAGGTTCACGAGAAGAACTACCCAACCCATGATCTAGAGTTGGCTGCTGTAGTATTTGCTTTGAAAGTATGGCGTCATTATCTTTATGGTGTTCATGTGGATGTGTTCATCGATCAAAAGAGTCTTCAGTATGTGTTTAGTTAGAAAGAGTTTAATCTCAGACAACGAAGATGGTTAGAGTTACACAAGGATTATGATATGAGTATCCCATATCACTCAGGTGTAAGGCTAATCTTGTTGCTGATGCCTTAAGCAGGTTGTCTATGGATAGTACCACCCATTTTGGGAATCACATATCACCAAAAATTGATGGACTAAAACACGCGAAAAAGTAAATTCGGTCTTTCCCACATTGGGGCTCTTTTGAACTCAAAAATACGTCTGTTTTCCCCTCGATACCTAATGAATTCATTAATAAGGTTGTAAAGGGCGTTCAAAAAAGATTTCGGCAAAAAAAGGCCGAGATCACATATCAGCAAAAATCCATTGACTATGCACTCGAAAATGGTAAATTTGGTCATTCCCGCATTGGGACTCTTTTAAACTTGAAAATGCATATGTTTGCCTCTCTAGACTAACTAACTCCATTCATATCTTAACAGGCATCCATACAAAATTTCAGCCAAAAATAAGTCGGGATCACGTATCACAAAATATTTATTGACTGCAAGCATATGAAAAATGGTAAATTCAATCTTTCCCACATTAGGGCTCTTTTGAACTTGAAAATCCGTCTGTTTGCCCCTCGGGATCAATTGAATCCTTTAATAAGGCTGTAGCGAACGTCCATAAAACACTTCGGCCAAATACAAGTTAGGATCACGTATCACCAAAATTCCATGTACTATAGTACACGAAAAATGGTAAATTAGGTCTTTCCAGCATTAGGGCTCTTTTGATCTTGAAAATGCATATGTTTGCCCCTCGAGACAAACTGAATCCATTAATAAGGTCATAACGGTCATCCATAAATGACTTTGGCCAAAACATATTTGGGATCACGTATTACCAAAAATCCATGGACTATCACACGAAAAATGGTAAATTCGGTCTTTCCCACATTAGGGCTCTTTTGAACTTGAAAATATGTTTGTTTACCCCTATGAACAAAATAAATCCATTCATACGGTCGCAACGGACGTCCATAAAAATTTTCGGCCAAAATTAAGTCGGGACCACGTATCACAAAAAATTCATGAACTATTAGCACACGAAAATGGTAAATTCGGTATTTCCTGCATTGTGGATTTTTTGAACTTGAAAATGCGTCTTTTTGCCCCTCAGGACTAACTAACTCCATTAAAGTCGTAATGCACGTCCATAAAATAATTTGGCCAAAAACAAGTCAGTATAGCATATCACCAAAAATCTATGGATTATAGCACACGAAAACAGAAAATTCGATCTTTCCCACATTGGGACTCTTTTGAACTTGAAAATGCATCCATTTACCCCTCGGAACCAATTGACTCTGTTAATAAGGTCGTAATGGACGTCTATAAAAAAATTTATTCAAAAACAAGTCGGGATCATGTATCACCAAAAATTCATGAACTATAGCACAAAAAAAAAAGGTAAATTCGCTCTTTCCCACATTAGGGCTCTTTGGAACTTAAAAATGGGTCTGATTACCCCTCAGGACCAAATGAATCCATTAATAAGGTTGTAATGGATTTCCATAAAAAATTTTGGCCAAAAACAAATCAGGATCACATATCACCAAAACTCCATGGACTTTAGCACACAAAAAAATGGTAAATTCAGTCTTTCCTGCATTTGAGCTCTTTTAAACTTGAAAATGTTTCTGCTTGCCCCTATAAACCAACTGAATCCATTAATAAGGTCGTAATGGACGTCGCTAAAAAATTTGGCAAAAAAAAGATGGAATCACGTATCACGAAAATTCCGTAGACGATAGCATACAAAAGATAGTAAATTCGGTCTTTCCCGCATTAGGGCTCTTTTGAAGTTGAAAATCTGTCTGTTTGTCCCTCGGGACCAACTAACTCCATTAATAGGGTCATAACAGATGTCCATAAAAGTTTTCAACCAAAAACAAGTCAGGATCACGTTGCATCGAAAATCAGGGACTATAACACATGAAAGATGGCTCGACGCATGATCCAAAAACACATGTCATAAAGTGCATCAAAATTCTAGAAGAGTATTAAACTTTTAAAGCTTATCAAATTCGAGAGATCTTCTCCCTCTGCTGCTATTTCAATCCATGCTGGACCGATCGATATACCAATAATCAAGTCTTCAGTCAATTGGTGGAACACATTGCATCAACCTGAGAGCTGATTTCATCCACTTGAAAATTCGTGTAAAAGTGGCTAATTCGACTTTCTAATAGACTTGTTAGTTCCGCAGCTCGGGGAGAAAGTTCCATAATGAAATGGTTGATAGATAGAAGGGAGAATGTCGTTGAAGTCTTAAATGCATGTCATGAAACTCATCAAATTCGAGCTAAGTCTCAAGTTTTGAAGCTCCTCAAATTTGTGCCATTTTTTTAAATCGTGATGCTTCTACAATTTGACTCAAGTCTTCAAGTCATACAAGCTCAACGAAAATGAGTTAAATCTTCAACTTGTTACTCCTGAACCACATGAGTTTAAATCTTTATGGTCCAAAAAATCAATAGGTTGAAAACCTTGAAATAGATCGCTTAGACAAATTAGAAAACAAAACTCACATGATTTGCATTGAAGTGTAAAGTAAATATATTCTATTGCTTCAAAATTGTAAGAGTTTTTACACTTCTAAAATCATAAGAAAGGGATGAAAAAAACCAACATCATTCTACACAAAAGTCTAAGTAGAAAAAAAATTCAAACATCCTAAAGTAGTTTGTCAACTCGTCTTGATTGACTTTATCAAGTATGCATCACTTCTTCATCAAACAACATCACTTCAAATAATTTTATGGATCGATGTAGCCATAAGCAAGCCTCTATATTTGGTATAGGGGCATTTTTTGAAGTTCGATTTATGGAATCGATCATGTGATAAGTAGTTGCACTCTAAAAATAGGACAGACTGCATCAAAATCTCTATCTCGCCAAAGACAAAACTACAGAGGAAGAGGCACAAAATGTAATTCATCATTAAGCTTCAATTTATAGGAAGATACACTAAGTGTTGTTCTTGTGAAAGTCAAAACTACATAGGAAGAGGCACAAAGTGTGATTCATTGTCAAGCTTCAATTTAAATAAAAATACACTAAGTGTTGTTCTCACCAAAGCCGCAATTGTAGAAGAAGATGCACTAAGTGTAGTTTGCGGCTAAAACTACAACTGCAAAAGAAGATGCATCAAGTACGGTTCGTCGTCAAAGCTGCAACTGCAAAAAAATGTTTCATGTGTCATTTGTCATCAAGTTGTAACTCTAAAAGAAGATGCACTACGTGTGGTTCATTATCAAAGTCACAATTGTAGAAAAAAATATACTAGGTGTGGTTCGTCATCAAAGTCGCAACTATAAAAGAAGATGCATCATGTATGGTTTGACATCAAAGACACAATTACAAATGAAGATGCACTAAATGTGGTTCATTATCAAAGTCGCAACTGTAAAAGAAGATACATCTTGTGTGGTTCGTCATCAAAGATGTGATTGTAGAAGAAGATATGGTTCGTTACTAAAGCCGCAACTGTAATAGAAAATGCACCAAGTGTAGTTCGTCGTTAAAGTCGGAGTTACAAAAGAAGATGCACAAAGTGTGGTTCGTCTCCACTAAAACCATAATAGCTAAAATATTGCACCAAGTATGATTCAGTGTCTAAATTGTAACTACAAATGAAGATGCACCAATTGGTTCCTCGTCAATTATGGATTTTCTCTCACTTTTGTTTTTTGATATGGAGATTTTTTTCCGGTCGATCGTAAATGTAACACCCGGAAAATTGATAGGTGAAACTAGAGCCTAACGTATGAATCTTAAAAGTTTATGCCTAAACTGGAGTTATGAAATAGTCCAAAAATTTGACTAAGTATAAATTTAAGGGAGGGTTCAAGGAAGGCGAAAGGCTTCACTATCCTTAGAAGCACTCTTGAAATTTGCCTTAGCCGTGTGGGCAAAAAGGCATTGTTCAAGGGAGGCTTCAAGAAAGATGAAAACCTTCATCACCCTTAGAAGCCTCCTTAAACCAATGCATTAGTCATATAGGCAAGGAGGTAAGTTCATGTGAGGCTTTAATGCCCGTGAAAGGTATCCACTAGCCGTACAATCCCTCGTGGACTTTGCCTTAGCCAAATTTGGCAAGAGGGCAGTCCACGTGAGGTTTCAAGGATCGTGAAGGACCTCACTTCACGTGGAGCACCTCGCGTGGGGGTTGCCTTAGCATGCCTAGGCAGTGTACGTGTGCATGTGAGGGTCCACGACTGGTGGACATGTCCACTGCCCATGCACACCCTTGTGAACATGCCTTAGCTTTAAAAAGCTTAAGGAACAAGTCCAAGGGAGGGTCCATGGCTGGTAGACCACTCCAAGGCCCTTAAAAGCTCCCTAGGACTTTGCCTAAGTTTTATTTGGCAAGTCCATGTGGGCAAGGGGTATTTTTGTAAATATTATTTTTATGTCGTATTTTTAAATGGGTATATTTTATATTGTTTTTGAATAAGTATATAAGTTATTTTAAGTCATTAAACACCCAAACTATCACTTTCACAAGGACCCAAATCAAAATCAAAAGTTCATCTTCCTTACAAAAATTATCTCTCTAAAAACACAAGAAGAAGAAGGGTGAAATTGAAGCTTGGGCTGCAAGATTTCGAGGGCTTTTCATCAATTTCTTCAAGGATTCACCCTCAAGGTATGGTAGTTTTCATCTTTGGGTAGATTCCACCAAAAGAGCCCCTTCAAAACTTGGTTTTCAAACTTCAAATTGTCCCCAAATCAAGGGTTTTGGTTCGAACACATGGGTTCTCTTTAAAGGTGATTTTTATGATTGAATTATGTTGGGTTATGATTGAATTGATGTTTTATGGTTGAATTTTGGTGAAATTCCCCCAAGAACCCATGGATCCCCTCTATTGTTAAATTGTGATCTTAATTGAATCAATTGATTTTAGAAGCATGAAATTGGGTCTTGTATGAATGAATTGAATTGGTTGAATTATGTTATTACCCACATCTAATGTATAAATTCTAGAATGTTAGATTGAATGTGATTCATGATTCTTAATGGGTAAATTATGAGAATTTGTACATGAATATGAGAATTATGCATGTGCTTCAAGATTTATGTTGAGAATGAAGATTCTATGATTATAGTGTAATTGAATGATTTTAGTATGATTCTACATGTATACTAGATTAACCTAACATTCTAGGGTGAAATTGATGCGACCTAGGGCTATGTCATGAAAGAGGCAAATTGAGGGTTTAGATGTGACCTTCTAAGATTGATGAACTTCTTGATGAATTGCCTTATATTAGATCACATAGACATGAATTGCTTATAAGTAAAGCTTGTAGACATGAACTAACTTGATTAGGTCTTACATGATGAATCATGGCTTAAATAGTATTGAGATTTAGTTTACTTGATACTATATGTCTATAATTGAGTACGAATGAAGCATGTGGTTAGTTTACCTTGAGAGTTAGGTTTACATGATGACCATGTGAGGCATTTCTTGAGAGTAATGCTTGTAGTATGAAGATGTCTCCTAAGGGCTTTAATGGTAAAAGCTAATATGAATAAGTTAATGATGTTAAGACTTAAAGAAGGAAGCTATTATGTATGTTGAATTGTATATGGCATTATTGTGAAAGGACTTCATTCACATGACCTATAATATGAGTACATGAGTTTATGTATATAATGAGTGATTTACTTGAGTCAAGATTATATCCACATCTAATGTAGTGAATGCTAGATGTGTTGACTTAATATGATCTATGGTTCTTGAATGCAAGATATGAGGGGTATGCATGATTATGATATTATGTGCATGTTTTATGAACACTTAGAGAGTGAAGTGTCTATGATGATAATGTTGTGGCTGTGTCATTGAAAGGACAATCACACACACACCCCATGCATGAACATGACTATGATGTGACTAAGGTGTTGTTGAAAGGCTAATTCTCATATGCACCCTTACACATAACTATGCATGAAGTATGTATATTTATGATAAGTTTGTTTTGTTGATTGAAAGGTTATTCTCATGAACACACTATGAATATGATGTGAAAGGTTTACTCACATGTTGATGATTCTAAGGTTGAGAGAACATTCTCACCTAATAAATCTATGAGCTATTATGATATTATGTTGTTTTGAGTGCCTAGTGCATTCTTTCATGAACATGAATTTAAGTAAAGACTTAATATGAATATTAAAGGGAATTATGCTTAGCACCAAGTGGATATGAAAAATGAGATGGAAGCTTTTACATTAGAAAGCTTGGCTTCCCAATGTAAGTTATCTCATGAGATGGAACCTTTTACGTTAGAAAGTCTGGGTTTCTAGTAGAAATCTCCTTATCCCATAACTATGTGCCCACATAGGTCTTTAGCTAGTGGATCCACCTAAAATCTGAATAAGTTAGTTCTACCTTAGGCAAGTAGGACACCTCTTTTCGGTGTGGGGGTAGAACATCGGATTCCATGTAGCTCACATGGTCTATGTCGGTTAAGGTTATATTTCCCTATATAATAAGAACATGAGTTATGTACTATGGCTCCTCAAGAGGTTCGACTTAGTATGAATGGGGGTATGGGACTTCATTCATGCATTGCACAAGTAGGCTTTGAGAGTGGGCATGGTATGTTTCTCTTATGACATGATGATTATGAGATAAGGTGTGCTTTATATGAATTATGAAGATGAACATGAGCTATACATATGAATTCTTAATGAGCTTTACTTAGTGTGAGTAGGGGTCTGGGACTTCACTTATACATTGCACAAGTAGACTTATAAAGGGGTTATGTTGTGATTTCATTATGCTATGAAGATATATGATTTTATGTATGCATGATATGGATAGTTGCTATGAGTGACTTTACTTATTACAAGTTATGAACATGAATGTCTCCTTGTCTAGGAATGTTGGCTATGGATAAGGTCAAGGTATGTTATGCATGATTATGGTGGCCTAAATGTGAGACTTAGTGTAGATAGGATTATGGGATCCTATCTATGCATTGCACAAGTGTAGCTTAGGGTTGCTTATGTGATAGTTTTATTAAGATGAGATGATCTTGGTATGTAATTAGGTATGTGAACTATGTCTCGTGAAGATTGAAGTATGTATTATGTTTCTGTTGGAGACTATGCTTGTGATTATGATGATATCATTTATGCTATGATGAATTGTACATGATTTGTCTTATGAGCTACATTCTCCAACTATTTCAAAGATGATGTTCAAAAGTGGCATATAGCGTGGTTTCAACTAAAATGTCCATTTTTTCATGTTTTACGGATTTTTATGCATGTATTCCATACTTAGTACATTTTTGTGCCAACCAATATTTCTACATTTTCTATAAGTGTAGGGTTTGGAGATATTGGATTCTACCCTCGTGGCTAAGACCATAGTAGATCAAGAAGAAGAAGATTGGTGAGTCCTCATAGTAATCGAGGGCTTGACCATATGTCAATTATGTCTTTCTTTTATGTTTTAGACTTGTGTAAGGGTTGTGTCCCTAAGATTGTATTCAAGAGTTTTAATCCAAGTATTATAGATGGTTTGAGACATGGTGTTATAGACTCTCTCATTATATAAAAGACTTCGATTGTAAAGAAAAGTTTTAATTTTCCACATTTTTCCCTATGCTCTTATGTTATGATATGCTATGAGGTTTTTCGGAGTCTTGTACGCCGTGTTACGTCTGGGGGGTAGCCTTGGGTCGTGACAGTAAACCTACATTAAAAAAATAAGGAAAAGTGATGTGTCTCACAGTGCCAATTGCATGAAGCTTCAAATCGGCATAGTGAAAATGTGGCATATGTTCTCTCCATTGTCGTGATTATTATGGTCATTTGGCTTAAGAGTTTTGTGTTTCTCCCCATGTAGATGATGACAAAATTCTCAATCAATCGAAAATCAATATGTGGCTCTTCAGCAAAGATGTACAGAAGTGAACTCGTGGATATTATCCAAAATTAGTTAGATTACTAACTTTAAAGAATTAATTTTGGTCAATCCATAAGAACTTTGTCTTGGATTTTTTTGATATATTATAGACTTAAGAGTCTATTTTCTATAGAATGAAGTTTCTCTCCATTTGAGCTCTCTTACACCAAGATACGAACGTTTTGGTGAGATTCCACAAATCTGCAAAACAATAATGACAAAATTTAAGATCAACTTCAAAAATAAAGTCAACCAATGAAGATTTTTACCTTAATTTTTGGATAAGTTGTAAACTTTGATGTTTAGTTTCTATAAAATCAAGTCGCTCGTCATTCGGAACCGCCTACGCCAAGATAGAGACATTTTTGTGAGACTACAACGAGCTACAAAAAAAGTGACAGATTTGATAGCAAACATCAAAAAATAATTCCAATCAATTGAGAGAGGTTTTTATATTGAATTTCGTTTTTCGTAGCTCTATGAGTTTAGTTTCTGTAAAATCAAACGAATCATGATTTCGATATTTCTACAACAAGTTATGAATTTTCTACCACAGGTGTTGTGCTGAAAAAAGTGACGAAAATTGAGTTTGATGTGCCTCAAGTTGACAATCAATCATTCTAAGAGCATGGGTATTTATAGAAATCAAAAGTACATAAATTATGGCAATCCATCTATAAATTTGGACTTCCAATGAGTGCTATTACACTCTAGCAATTCCATAACTCTGCTTAAGAAAACATCTTTGTAGAATCTGAAAGACGTAAAAGTCTTACACCTCAGATATTGAAGCAAAGTTCTAATGGTCTCACTATTATTCGACCATCTTCTTGAGAAGTGTTCTATGATATTTAGAACCAGGGTATAAACAACATTTTTGGTAAAGGTCTATTCTCCTTCCTGTTTAACTGCTTGGAGAATCTTTTCCCTTTGCTCTTGATTGAGATAATTATCCCACCAACCATTTAATTGGCCAGTAAATCCTGATGTTATCATATCAGCAATAGTCTTATCACTATTTTTGTTAGTTTTACAGATAGTACTATACATTAGCATTCTATGTACAGTTGTATAAATATGTCTATCCGTATAACCATCTATGTTCCATTCATAGATTTCCTTTCCATTATAACTATTAGTTATTATGTGTTCATGTTCCTCCAACAATACATCTTGTGGAGTAGGCCTAGGATAGTAGTATATTCTTTGGACCGACTTTCTAGCATATTTTTCTGAGATTTTATTAATATCATCAGAAAATTCTTTCTTATAACTGCTTTCTCCTTCTGAAAAGTTATCAACTTTTATAGGCTTCAAACTACCACCTTGGAATTTCTTTTCCCAGAAATTCTCAAGATCCGAAAAGTCTTTTAACTTGAAATCACCGATCTCCTGGGGAGGCTGGATATTGGTATGAGCAACCTTCTCTTTCCCTTTAGAATTGGAATTTATCATACAAATGAGCTTATCAACTTTATCATGTAAAGAAAAAATATGCTCACCCAATATGCTCATATAAATATTTGCATAATTACCCTGCTTAATAATGACATTAATATGTTGTGTAGTAACAAGAGCAGTATCATTTTCAAATAATCTTGAAAAAGCATTGAAGTTAACAATCTTATCATTTTTATTAATTTGAAAATATTGTAACGGAGGAAAAACTGATTTGGTAATCTCTCCATTACTCAGTGTAAAATCTCTTTCTATCATGGAGATATAATTATGAACATGCTTGCACATAAACCATGGAACAAAAGATATTAAAGAATTTTGTCGTGATTCAATAAGATCTTTATAAAATTCTTCTTGAAAACCAAACTATTCCTCGTCATGAAAATTGTTGAAGAACTATTTTCGGAAAGGTTTCCATTTAATAATAAGAATAAGAATAACAACAACAACAACAATAATAATAATAACAACAACGATGATGATGATGATGATGATAACGATGATGACGACGACGACGATGATGATGATGATTGTCACGACCCAGACTGTTGTGATTGGCACCCACACTAACCCTCCGATGGGAGAACCATTACTACTAACCAACTAACCCCAAAACTAAACATTTAAAGATACGCGGAAGCAGGTTTAAATGCAGAAATAAAGTGGAGTTCCCATAAACTCCGAAAGTTTAACAAAACCATTACCAAACATTGCAGAAAACACCCCTAGAATCTGAAAATCAATGTACCAAAACTCTACTAACGATAAGTATAAGAACAAGGGGTACAACTCCGAAACTAAACAAGAAAATATCTAAAGTTCTAGTCTAAGTCCGAACAGAAATGGACTAAACAGAATGAGAACTCATGGCAGCGTGGAAGAACTGACTCACCCTTGAATTCGGTCTCGATCAATGATCTCCTAAATGAGGTCTATCCATAGCCGCCCGAAGATGTCATGTACTCAACAAAGAAAGAACAAGTGCAGTATTAGTACACAACCACAGTGTACTGATAGGATCACACGGCTACTCTTATAAGCACAATATACGAAGACAATCACAATATAATAAGTATACATTTATGGAATATATTTCAATTATCATTTCACCAATGTACAATTCCACATTCTCAATAGCAATAGCTTTAATCAACACAATGGTCCTCTCATAGAACCCATACCCAAACTATTAGTGTGTTGGAACTTGACACCCAATCCAATGCATGTGTCGGTACGTGACACCCAATCCTAATTAGTGTGTCGAAACATGACACCCAATCCAATGTATGTGTTGGAATGTGACACCCGATCCAATCAGCACAACCATAAGCACAATCACATCCATAACGTACAATACTCAAATCAGACAATTATTTCATTAGGTTCGTTTCCATATTTCACTATTCGTATACACGCATGAATACAATATGGCAATTAATCGACATACATTACACAAATAGGAAATCAAACCATCACATACCTCGAAACCAAGCTTGAATCCTCCTAAGACATTTTATCCTTCCCTTTCCAGATTCTCTCTACTTGTTCTTGGTCTATAAATGAATAATTTAACACAAGACCAAACCCATGATTCTAAGGTGTAGCTAGGGATTTTTCCCACCATCAACTTCATGTCAAAACCCTTCCCCATTGATAATTACTCATAATTCTAAGTTCTATGGATCAAAAAATTGATTAGAGGAGTAAAATCATTACCTTTAGCACCAAAAGTCATGAAAATCTGTCAAGAATTCATCCTGGGTCATCTCCTAACCCTTTAGAATGAAGTTTGCAGGAAAATAACGAAATTGGGGTTTTTCCCCGACTTAAGTCGCGACTGTCCCGCTGCAGCGAGACCCATCCCGCCATAGCGGCCTTACCCTGGCGGCTTGCACAAAGACAGAGAGTTGGAATTTGAGTTCCAAACTCCCATTTCACAATACACCTTCAACCCTTGACGTTCAAAAGCTACTCATTCACGTTAAGATCAGTTTCGGGAGTTCTACTCGCCTGAATTTGATTCCGTAAAGTCGTACGGTTTCCTTTAAGTCTTAGCTATCTACTCATATAATCAAATTCACAATTAGATCTCTCTTTAATTTCCAGATTTCCCTAGACCTCACATGACTCAGATTTCATCCAAATCTGGACTAGGCTAGGAATTCCCAAGTTACTCCCCAAAAGTTTTATGGCCCAAATTTTTTCCCTATTGCCTTTTCCTTAACAATGGAATTAGGTCGTTACAATAGATACCAATTTACCCATCACTCGTCCCCGAGTGATCAACTAGGAAAGACTGGCTAAAGTAAGGGTAGAGTAGTACATGAATCGTCGAACAACTGGGATATTTGTCTCACATGTCCTTCTTGGTCTCCCAAGTAGCTTCCTCAATCGGATGATGCTTCCATTGAACTTTCACAGATTTTATATCCTTGGTTCTAAAACTTCTGGATATCGCGATCAATAATTGCAACCAGTTCCCCTTCATCCTGAAGGTCTTTGTCTAACAAAACTGAGTCTCATTTTATGATGTAGTCCCCATCGCCATGGTACTTCTTCAACATGGATAAATGAAATAGCGGATGAACTCCCCGATAATTTATGAGGTAAAGCCAACTTGTAAACCACTGGCCCTATATGGTCAAAATTTTAGAATGGACCAATGTATCGAGGACTAAGCTTGCCTTTCTTACCGAATCTCATCACCCCTTTCAAGGGTCACACCTTAAGAAGAACTTTCTCCCCAGTCTAAAATGTCATGTATCTTACCTTATGGTCTACATACTTTTTCTGTCGACTTTGGGCTGCTAGGAGCTTAGCTTGGATGCTTCTTACCTTATCATGAGCATCCTTTGCTAAGTCAACCCCCAAAGGTTTCACATCTCCAGCCTCAAACCATCTTATGGGTGATCTATATCCTCTCCCATAAAGTGACTCAAATGGTGCATATCAATGCTGGAGTGGTAACTGTTATTATAGGAGAACTCACACAACGGTAGGAACTTATCCCAATGTCCTCCAAAGTCAATCACACATGCCATCAACATGTCCTCTAACACTTGAATAGTTCTTTCTGACTACCCCTCTGTCTGTGAATAGAAGGTTGTGCTAAAGGTGAGTTGAGTACCCAACTCCTCATGCAATTTTCCCCAAAACTTGAATGTCTGCGTACCACGGTCCGAAATGATAGAAAGGCGCACTTCGCGCAGCCTCAATATTTCATTCACATACACCTTAGCCAATTAATGCATATTATAGTCTATTCTGATCAGAATGAAATGGGTTGACTTTGTCAACCCATCAACCACTACCCAAATAGAATCAAACTTCCCAAAGTCTTGGGGGAGACCAACCATGAAGTCCATAGCTATCCTTTGCCACTTCCATTCCGGAATTAGCATTCTTTGAAGCAAACTTGCAGGCCTTTGATGTTCATATTTTACTTGGTGGAAGTTTTGGCACTTAGCCACAAACTCCGCTATACTTTTCTTCATGCCAGACCACCAAGAAAGTCGCTTCAAATCTTGGTACATCTTGGTCACGCCCGGATGAATGGAATACCGCAAACCATGGGATTCTGTCTACAATTTTTGGATCAAGTCATCCACTCGAGGAACACAAATTCTTCCCTAAAAACTAAGCACACCCCTACATCAAGCAACATATCTTGTGTCTTCCTAGACACTGTCTTCTTTCTAAGCATATTCAAGTTCTCATCCTCAAATGGTTTGGCCTTGATCTCCTCAATGAAGGTGGCCTTAACCTCAATGTTAGGAGCCTTTGAAATCTCTCCTCACATTTCTCAGTCCATTCAAAAGGTACCTCATTTTTGGTCAACCTTGTCAAATGTGTGGTGATAGAAGAGAAATTCTTCGCAAACCTACGATAGTAGCTAGCGAGCCCTACAAAACTCCTACTTTCAGTTACTGAGCTAGGCCGAACCCAATTCCTGACTGCTTTAATCTTTTGGGGATCTACCATACCCCTTCCCTTGAAATCACATCCCCCAAAAAGGCAACGAAGTCAACCAAAACTGACACTTAGAAAATTTATCATACAATTTTTATCTCCCAAGAACACCCAGAACTATACGAAGATGGTCGGCATGCTCTTCCGTACTCTTTGAATAAACTAGAATGTCATTAATAAAAACAATAACAAACGAATCCAAAAATGGTTTAAAGACACCATTCATCAAACTCATGAAGGTCACAAGTGCATTTGTTAACCCAAACGACATCACTAGAAACTCGTAGTGCCCATAGCGGGTCCTGAATGCTATTTTTGGTATATCATCAGTCCTAATATTTGACCGATGATAGCCAGACGTTAGATCAATCTTAGAGAAAATGGATGCACCCTGCAACTGGTCAAAAAAATCATATATGCGAGGTAGTGGATAATTGGTCCAAATGGTGACCCTATTCAATCGGTGATAGTCTATGCACATTCTCATACTACTATCTATTTTCTTAACAAACAAGACAGGAGAACCCAACAGGGAAGCACTAGGATGGATGAAACCTTTATCAAGAAGTTCCTGAATTTGAGCTTTAAGCTCTCTTAACTCTGCGCCATGAGATAAAGAGGAATGAAAATGGGGCGGGTACCAGGTTCCTAGTTAATACACAAATCCATATCTCTATCAGGAGGCATACCAGGCAAATCGGTAGGAAACACTTCTCTAAATTCTAACACCATAGGAGTAGACTCAATAAAGGGAGACTCGACCTCAACATCCCAAATATGAGCCAAATAAGTCAAACAACCCTGCCCCACCAGTTTCGTAGCCTGAATGAAGGATATGACCTTAGTTGGCTTAGGCTTGTACACCCCTTTCCACTCTAACTTTTCCTTACTAGGGATCTTTAGAGTCAAATACTTAGTATTACAATTATGCACATCATATTAGGGAGACAACCAAGTCATGCCTAAGATGATATCAAAGTCAAGTCATATAAAAAATAACCAAATCAGTCCATGTCTGAAAACCCATAAACAAGATAGGACAAGCGCGATAGACATGGGTGACTATGGCAGACTCTCCAACTGGGCTAGAAACATGGATGGGGGCATCAAGTACATCACAAATCATATCAAACTGACACATAAGAATAAGTAGAACCCAGATCAAACAACATATTCACCATTAAGTCACAGACAAGAATAATACATGTGATCACTGCGTCAGAAGACTCACATTCGTTATTTCCCGAAAAGGCATAACATTGAGCGTTGTCATCTTGACGGGCAACTTCCTTGCCTGGCTGATTCGTACCTCTGCCTGCATTACCATTTCCCTAACCTACATGGCCTCGCTGATTTCTTCCTCGCCCACCTAGTGAATGCCCTCTGCCATTATTACCATTGCCTGTTCATACCATTGCTCTAGTCTGCTGCTGCGCAGGGTCTAACATGCGTGGGTCGGGAAAATCTCTCCTCATATGCCTAGATTCTCCACAATTATAACAAGTGCGATCAAAAGAAGACCTACTGCCCGCCGAAGGTGCGGCTCCCTAGCTATCCTGAATAAAATTCTAAGGTGGAGTTCCCGAATAACTACATGTAGAAGTGGGCATGGAGAACTGAATTGGCCGGGCTGCAAGTGTCGGTCTATCCGAACCTCTGGAGTTGAAACCCTGAAAGTTACCTCTGCCCTTGGCTTTCTTAGCTAAAGCCTTAGCCTGCCCATCACATCTAACTCTTTCCACTTTCTTCACGAAATCGATCACCTCATTAAAACTTTTTCCTGAAGAAGTCATGTGAACAAACAATACATGTAACTCGGAGTTCAGTCCCTTGACGAATAGACGGATGCTCTCCTCCTCAGTAGTCACCAATTGTGTAGTATATATAGATAAAGCATGAAACTTAGCCTCATAAGCAACTACAAACATACCACCTTGCTCCAAAGCTATGAACTTATCCTTCTTACGATCTCTCAAAGTCCGAGCCACATACTTTTCTAGAAATATAGCATGAAACTGTGTCCAAGTGAGTGGGGGTAAACTTGACGATCTGCATTCCACATAGACTCTTCACCACTGCTTAGCCTCTCCTGAAGCTGGAAAGTCACGAACTTTACCCCATGTTGGTGTAAAATACCTAACTTATGCAGCCTCTCATAACAATCCAAAATACTCATAAGCGTCCTCACTCTTAGAACCAAGAAACGCAGGCAACTTTAGTTTCAAACACTTAGTCAGCATCTCATGCTCATTACCAGTCATTACGGGACCTAATAGGGGACGGAAGAAGGCATTAGTTCCTACAACTCCACCCACCTTGGGAATAGTAACATCAATAGGGGGTTGGCGGGAGTTTGAGTTGCTTGTGTTACGGGAATAACTTTGGGACCAACCAATCCTTTCATGAAACTCATAATATGTTGAGTTAATACTGGGTCCAAGGGAGGAATACCAGTAGCTTATGCCTATGCAGCCCCCTCTGGTCCAACCTCATCTTCTTCCTCGGTTTTCAAATTATCTTCTACCTCTTCGAGATGTACGGGAGGAACCTCATCATTGAGAGCATTTTCAACCGGTGCTCGACCCCTAGTGGGTGCTATCGTTTCTCGGCCTTTGCCCATTGCTCTTCTTTTGCCCCTGCCTCGACCGCATCCTTTTGTTGCGGACTCCTTGGCTGCTTCATTGACGGGAGTTACGGGCCTGATGCCGTTGAAATAAGTGTTAACCATCTGCGGACAAAAAAATGAAGAAGATTAGATACCAATTTGGATCTCCAGATACCAATTAGAAGCAATTCATAGCACTAAAGAGTAGAAACAAAGAAATATCCTAAAGTCCGGTAGTCTCTCAAAGAAAAGTACAGACGTCTTTGTACCTTTCTGCAAGACTCTACTAGACTCATTTTGGTACAATGAGATCAACGAACCTAGGGTTTTGATACCAACTTTGTCACGACCCATACTATCGTGATTGGCACTCACACTAACCCTCTGGTAGGAGAACCATTACTACTCACCAACTAACCCCAAAACTAAACATTTAAAGATACGAAAGCAGTTTTAAATGTAGAAATAAAGTAGAGTTAAAATAAATTCCAAAAGTTTAAAACAACCATTACCAAACATTGCGGAAAACACTCCTAGAATCTGAAAGTCAATGTACCAAAACTCTACTAACGAAAAACCTAAGAACAAGGGTACAAACCCGAAACTAACCAAGCGAATATCTAAAGTACTAGTCTAAGTCCAAAAAAGAAATGGACTAAACAGAATGAGAACTCATGGCAGCCAGGAAGAACTGGCACACCCTTGAATTCAGTCTCGATCAGTGATCTCCTAAATAAGGTCTATCCTTAGCTGCCTAAAGATGCCCTGTACTCAACAAAGAAACAGCAAGTATAGTATCAGTACACAACCACAATGTACTGGTAGGATCACATGGATATTCCCATAAGCACATTATACGAAGACAATCACAATATAATAAGCATACACATATGGAACATAATTTTATTATCATTTCAGGAGCAATGTACAATTCCACATTCTCAATAGTAATAGATTTAACAACACAATGGTCCTCTCATGGAACCCATACCCAAATTGTTAGTGTGTCGAAACGTGACACCCGATCCAATGCATGTGTTGGTACGTGGCACCCGATCCCAATTAGTGTGTTGGAACGTGACAACTGATCCAATGTATGCGTCAAAATGTGACACCCAATCTAATCAGCACAATCACATCCATAATGTACAATACTCAAATCATATAGTCAAGTACACAAGTTCATGGCATGCATTATTCACAATCATTTCATTAGGTTTGTTTCCATGTTTCACTATTCACATACACGCATGCATAAAATATGGCTATCAATCAATATACATTAAACAAATAGGAATTAAAACAATCACCTACCTCAAAACCAAGCTTGAATCCTTCTAAGACACTTGATCCTTCCCTTTTCGAATTCTTTTCGTTTGTTCTTGGTCTACAAACGAATAATTTAACGCAAGGATCAATAATTAAGTCTAATTTACCTAGATTATAACAAACCCAATAACCCAAGACCAAACCCATGATCCTAAGGTGTAGCTACGACTTTTTCCCACCATCAACTTCATGTCAAAACCCTTGCCCATTGATAATCACTCATAATTCTAAGTTCTACGGATCAAAAAATGGATTAAGGGAGTATAATCCTTACCTTTAGCACCAAAAGTCATAGAGAACTGTCAAGAATCCTTCCTGGGTCATCTCCTAACCCTTTAGAACAAAGTTTGCAGAAAAATAACGAAATTGGAGTTTTTCCCCGACTTAAGTCGCGACCCCTCCCTGGTGGGATTAATCCCACCCTGGCGGCTTGCATGGAGACAGAGAGTCAAAATTTGAGTTCTAAACTCCTATTTCACAACACACCTTCAACCCTTGACGTTCAAAAACTACCTCGTTCACGCTTAGATTAGGTTCGGGAGTTCTACCTGCCCAAATTCAATTCCCTAAAGGCATACGGTTTCCATTATGTCTTAGTTATCTACTCATGTGATCAAATTCACAATTAGATCTCTCATTCGTTATCAGATTTCCCTAGACCTCACACGACTCTAATTTCTTCCTAATCTGGACTGGGCTAGGAATTCCAAGTTACTACGCAAAAGTTTTCTAGCCAAAATTATTTCCCCCATTTACTTTCTCTAACGATGAAATCAGGTCGTTACAATGATGATGATGATGATGATGATGATGATGATGATAAAAGAGAAGAATCAATTGGTTCAAATAAAGAGAGAATATTGCAAATGTTAAGTTTGACTGGAATTTAAATGATTAGCCACCAAGAAAGTAAAAAGTTTGGATCTTGAAGAATCTTGCAAGTTAGGTGAGATGTTCTTGGTAGACTCCTTTAAGGAATATGATTTACTCACTATTACAAAGAATAAGGTATTAGAAGGAAAGGTGGTTCCTGAAGAGGTGTGATTGATATGCCATTGAATTGGTGGAGAAACTTGTAGGAAGGGGGACGACCTGCTAGATTAAAGGGAAATTTATTTTTCACCTAATAATAAATTGTTTTTTAGCAAATTTGTGAAGAGCTAAAAAAAATGGATTGCACTTACTTACATGATGAGAAATAGCTCTCAACACAAAAGTAATGGATTCTTCTAAATATTTCACCTATATGAGATAAATTTGTTAAGTATTTATTTTTAGATTGCTAACAATTTTTTTATGGTTATTACTATAAGAAATTACATTTTTATACATATGGAATCTGAAAAATATTTCTTCTATTCATTTTCTAAGAGAGCAAGCAATCTTGATTGCTCGATAAAAAAATTATTTTGGAATTGCAGAAAAATATTCTCCTTCTTTCTAATTAGATGGTTTACTGCTACTAAAGTGGTCCTCTATTAGGCCAGACGTGGATTTTGCTTCTTATTTTTTTTGGGAACTAAGCAAATACCTCATAAAACCTAAATAATTACAGACATATAACCCTTTACATTCATACCTCACTAAATAATTACATTATATACCCCTCCCCCCAAACTGATTTCGCTTAAATAATACTAATAGTATCATATATTGTGTTGGTATCATTAAGGCTAGTTATTTCACTTTTATATACATATATATACTCTTATAGTATCATTTACTAATGAGTCATTTTCGAACAAGAAACGTAATCATACCACAACAATATACATATACGTTTATAGTATCATTGACTAATGAGTAATTTCTGAACAAGAAACCTAATGATACCACAACAATATACATATACTCTTATAGTATCATTGACTAATGAGTAATTTATGAACAAGAAATCTTAATGATACTAGAACAATACACATATACTCGTATAGTATCATTGATTAATGAGTAGTTTCTGAACAAAAAACCTTAATGATAGCACAACAATATACATATACTCTTATAGTATCATTGACTAATGAGCAATTTTTTACCAAGAAATATTAATGATACCAATACAGTATACATATACTGATTTAGTATTAGTTAAACAAAATTATCAGCCTTAATGATATCAATACAATATATGATACTGATTTAGTACCATTTTAGTAAAAATTATTAGCCTTAATGAAGGTGGGGGAAGGGGTATGGTCTGTAATTATTTATGAGAGAATGAGTATTTCTTAAATTACTTCGAATTTGGGTATGAACATGTAATTATTTTGGGTTTTATGGCCATTTATGTAGTTTTTCCCATTTTTCTTTTTTCCTTTGGGCTACTTAAGTCCAATTTTCAATGTTTGATTTTTCTGATTAATTCCTTAAAAAGGAAAATTTTCATAAAAGGCTATATTATAGTAATGAGATTTTTATTATTTATCTAATATTGCTAGTTTAAAAAAATGTACTGGAGCTGTGGGACAATTTTATCAAAGATACAATTCTAGTTGTTGTCATTAATTATACAACTTTTTAATTTATGCGAAATATTAACGTTAGTGTAACCAATTCCACAATTATATAATTTCATACCAGATAGACTTACTAAGTACAAGTTATAGTTCAAATGAAGACAAAATTACTTTTCAAATTATAGTATATTTTGGATACATGATGTATCACGATACCTTTAAGATACACAATGAATCATGATACTTTTAGGATGGACAATGTAGAATCCTATCTTTAGGATACACGATGTATCATGATATCTTTAGAATACACGATGGATCATGATACTTTTAAGATACATGATGTATCATGATACCCTCAGGATACATGATGTATCATTATACCTTTAGGACAATCTGTACCATAATACTATTAGGGCACATGATGTATCATGATACTTTTAGAATACACAATGTATCAGTATACCTTTAGGATACATGATGTATCATGATACCATGATGAAATAAATGTAATGACCGTGAATGGGTTATTTTTGGAAATTTTCAAAAATCACCATTTTACCTCACCCGATAGTTACCCCAAGTCTTGTTTAGTCAGTTTACAAAGTTGGTTTTGAAATTTGATCATAAATTGTGATTTTTGGAAGCTTTAGAATATTATAGAGTTAAAGTTGTTAAAAATAGATTTTGCTAACAATCAGAGCTATGAGTCTCGGACTGGAATTTCATCAGTTATATCAGCTCCGGAACATGACTATTTTGTTAGTTGGACTACTGGCTCAGGTCTTGAGGTATTCAGATGAGTTTTGGAAGAGTTTTTGTGTATTGAAAGTTGAAAGCATAAGATAGTTTACAAGAGTCAATGTTTTGTGATAATTGTCACGTCCCGAGCCTACACCTTGGACGTGGTCGACACTGGAGAACCATTATTGGTACCAAGAGAACCCTTATCCTTTCTGACTACAAGTGGAATACTATCTCAAGAATACATAAGCATCAAATTGAAAGAAAAGCATAAAAACAGTTTACTGAATCTCAAAACATAAGTTTAATGAAAACATCTGAAAACAAAAAGACTTTCCAAAACTATCTATCTATGAAGCCTCTACTAGACAAGCATGAGTGTTAGGACAAGACCCGCGACTTTTCAAGAGAACTACTAGTAACAACTCATAAAAACTGGAGTTCTCCAAAAGCAAGGAGGTCTTACTCAAAAGTTGACGAAATGATCTCAACGGACTCTTGATGAGGATCCTAAGAACATGTATCTACATCACTAAAAGATACAAGTCGAATGAAATAAGTGCATTGAATGTACGAGTATGTAATATAGCTTAATAACAAATAACTGAATAGAAGTACTGCAGTAGATATAGATATATACTCAACTGAATGAAATAAATAAAGAAGTGAAATCATTAAAACTTTACAAAATTACTTACTCATCTCTAAACTCAACATATTAAGTGATATAATGAAAAATACTTTTAACTCTATTTGGGAGATTCTCTAACCGAAAACCAACACTATGAGCTACGTAACGATACGGCGTCTCGCCCACACTGCAATAGAACACCACAACTATCAAGATCCATTAAGCTACGCTTAAAATAAATAAGGAGTCATCTATGATCCTTTACCTATGTTGGCGTACATGGTTTATGAGGATTTTGAGATGTCTGAACTTATCCCCATTTCAAGTGTCAATACTACTCCCAATAATATATATATACGCATGATCAAATGTATAAACCATACTCTTTCTCTAGTTTGAAATAATTTATCAAGCTATCCTCTTAAAAGAGGTAATTGCTCTGAAATATGTCTGAACTCATAAACTCGTTTAGAAATCAAAGTTTCTCCTTTCTCAAAATTATACTCTCGTTTTTAATGTAAAAATGAAACAGTTGGAAAATACTTAGTTCTCTTATACTCTTTCTCAAACTCCTCTTTACTTCTTAAAACACAATCGTTGGCTTTAAATGTTCCTCTAAATTTAGAACTCAAAATGGGGTTCATGCTGAAATATAGACATGAACGAACCAACTCAAGGATCTCAATAACAATATAGAGAACTCAATACTCAGAACTTAAGAACTCAAGGACTCAAGAACTCAGAACTCGACGATACTACTCATCTCAAGAATACTTAATACATGGGGTTCATGCTGAAATATAGACATACACGAATCAACTCAAGGATCTCAATAACAATATAGAAAACTCAATAATGAGAACACTATAAAAGCTCTTGAACTTTTTTATTAAACTCACTTTAGTTTTGAATGAAAATTAAGACATGTGATTAAAACATTTAGGAACTCTCAAAGGGTAAATGAAGCCTTTAGGAGCTAATTCAAAGAAGGGAAACATAGCCACAACTTAAAAGAACATGAGTCGGATGAAACAAGGAAAAATTGACTCAGCGACTCCAGGCGTACTACTGGCATGTTGCCCTAACACTCCTGGCATATAAGTGACACGCCATGCCAGGTCCCAAAGTACTGGGCTGGATTTGGGAGTACTGGTGGTGAGCCACCCCAGCGACTTCGACGAATTCTTTTGTTAAAATTCAAGCTTCAAACTAGGTTATACTTGGGGAATTTCTCTTAAAATCTTTTTGTTTCTCTAACTCGACACGATTACATTAGAATTTCATACAATTCTTTTAAGAAACACAATTAATACTAAAGATCCTCAACCCAAGAAACTCAAAACCTCCATTGTTAAAGAATGAAACAAAAATCAAGAACTAATCAAGAATCATTTAGATACAACAACTTCATGGATGAATTAGATGTAAGGCATGAGAATGGACAATTCCAACATTGTTAGAAGCCTTACATACCTAGAAAGAACAATGTTCTTGGTGAAAATCAACGGGATCTTGACGCACGTTCAAAACCTAGCTCTTTCTCCCCTTGAACTCTTCTCTTATTTTTCTAAGTGTTAAGGAACGACAAAGAATGGTTTAGCATCTGATTAGACCCTTAATTGGGTGAGGAAAAATGTTCTAACTCTAGTGAGAAAAAGGAAAAGACCAAAATACCCTTTTCTAAAATGGATGAAATGCCTTAAATAGAGAGGACTCAAAGACCTTTAATTTGATAGCCCATGGCCTACAAAGTTCTTTTTGTGGTAAAAGATATGGTCAATTGAAGTTCACCCAAAACTAAAATCTGATGGGTGACTTGTACGAACCTCTATTTACTTATTTCGAAGTCCGAGGTGTTACATCTAGTGACCTTAATACCTACAAAAAATCAAAATCACTTGGTTCAATCTTGTTTACAATTGAAGAAAGATTTGAGTCTTAGCTTAATAATTTTTGGATGTTACAATATCTTCCCCGTGGGATCATTCGTCCTCGAATGACGGCTGGACTGAGAATGGAAAAAGGTTACTCTTACTATCTTTCTGACGTTTGAACTTGTCTACTAACATAGGCGGAATTGATTCCTACTAAGAGGTTGGAACTGTCTATGACACATAAGTCAAGAAATATATGAGTTTGAACATAGTCACAATCTATCTGAAGCTATTTGACATGAAGCAAGGATATGTGGGCATGAAGTAAGAATAATAATACTATGCCTTCAGTGATATGACTGGTAGATTTTAAGCTTAGTAACACTCCTCAATTGTGCTCACCTTTTTTATTACTACACTCGATTAGCTGCAACTCATAGCTCCTACTAGATTATATGACTATTTTTACAAACGTCTAAGTTAAATTTATTGCTCTTATTGTGTTCAAGCCTAATCTCTAAATCACAAGGTGCCAAACATGAGATGGTTATGCCAATCTAAACCACAAGATTCATGTTTTATATCCCTATAGGTAGTCTCATCCGAAGAATACATCTCCTTATAACCGCATTCAACCAACCTCGAGCCCAACCCAAGCAACACCTAACATATCATTCTTTAATTCACATGTTAACAACACCACATTCAAGCTTAGTAATATAACCATTCCATGAACTCACACTAACCAATCCTTCAAAGAATTTCTCATTATCTCATCATCTCTACCAACTGAAAATTCACACATTACTACCAGTAACCGACTAATTGTTCTCATTTGTAACACCCCGAATCCGATAGAGGGCACCATAGAAAAAATTCAAGGTTCCCAAGTATCATCCACAAAGGCCAATCACGGCCCGTGGGTTGGTCCACGAACCGTAGGTGGGTCCGGGAGAGGTCACCCCAAAAGATGGTCCAGGCAAGAACCACGACTAGACTTACTGACCGTCGGTGGGTCCATGGTCTGTGGTCGAGGAACTGTTGGTCCAGGCCAAAATCTCTAAACTTGGTGACGCTTCTGCAGGACGGACCATTGGTCTGTCCACGGTCCGTCATTCTTTAGTCGTAATTCACAGATGGCAGTTGAGTTTCAGGGATATTTAGGTCTTTTCTTAATTAGATAACTCCTATACTAGGCCATTTAACTCTTCACTAAGACCCATATATAAGAATTTTAACCCCAAATTCCACCCATTCAAATCATTCTTCCAAAATCACGAAAGAAGATCAATTCTCCTCCCCAAAATATTTCTGTCTCTAGAAACTTGAAGAATAAGAGGGGTTCAACCTAAGGTCTCAATGCAAGCCTCCATTTTCACCATTGAAGATAAGATTTTGTCTTTGAGGTATGATAGTTTTCATCCATGGATTCCTTCCATTCATGGAGTTTCCAAATTCCTTTATTTCAAAGTTAGAATTCCCCAATTGAGTTAGGGTTTTCTTCCATTGTCATGGGTTCTCTTCATTATTGATTTAAATAATTTAATTATAATCTCTTATGCATGAATTGGTGAAGTACTATGATTTTATGATGATTTCCCCTATGAACCCATGTAACCCCCATGTTTTCAATTTATGAATCATATGATGTGGAATTCTAACTATAAAGGAAGTGTTTTATGAAATTAAGCATGTATTGCTAGTTTTACATGAATTTATGATGACATATCTAACCCATGTTTTCAAAGTATTGATGATTGAAAGTGGGTTTTGAACCTCAACAGGTAAATTATGGACTTATGCATTTTCTTATGAAATCTATGCAAATGTTTTAAGGATGCTTTGAGAGTTTAGTATCAATGATGATGATCATGATGTGTTATTGAAAGGATTTTCTCATATACACATAAAAACAAGATGTGAAAGGTTTTCTCTTATAATAAAGAATTCTAAGGTTGAAAGGTTTTCTCACCTAATTGAATCAAAAAAATAAAAGTTATCCTAATGAAACTATCTTGGATTGGTTATCCAAGGATACCTTTCGATGGATGATAACTTAAGATGGATTGGAAAGATGACATTTCTTCTCATGGATAATAAGGACAAGAAGAAATCACTATTCCATGGGATTTATACTTAGCACCGAGAGGATATTGAGATGGAAGCTCTCCTTCTAGTAGAGGTCGGGTATCTAGTAGCAATCTATTATCCCTTACCTATGTGCCCCCATATGATGATTGTCTAGATAGACATTAGCTAGTGGATCCTCTTTAGCTCAGATTTATGGTCCTTACCTTGGCAAGTAGGAAAACACTTTTCGGTGTGGGAGACACCGGGGGATCATGTTATAGCTCACATGGTCTCTATGTCAGTTAAGGCTGATCCCCCACATTAATAATGAACTAAGGTTACTTCGAGAAGTATCTCATATGTGTTCAAAGGCTTTAGATGATTAGCTTGCATTGACCATGGTTTTAAGGCTTATGTTTTCTAACTCTCTTATATCATGTTTTAGCTTGGTTAATTGCATGTAATGAAATGAAATGCCCATTTTTGAATTATTAAATGTTTTATGCATAGCTATCATACTTGGTACATTGTTTTGTATTAACACATACTCTTGCCTACATTTCCCCAAATTTAGGGTCCGACAGTCAGGTTTCTCAGTTTTGTGGCTAGTGGTTGATGTTGAGATTCCCGAGCTTTGGTGATTCATCATGCTTCGAGGACAGATGTTCATTGTTTCACTTTTTTTTCATGTATTTCACTTTTGGATATGATGCATGGGATAAGCCCAATTTCATTCTATTGTACTAGATGACTATATTGAGACAAGTGTTTTAGACTTCCACTTTTATTTTATAAAAAATATTGGACTTGGACTATTGTTTTATTCTTATTGTTCTATTTCTTATGTTATGAAAGCTAAGTGGCTTGTATGGGGTCCTTCCGGGTTCTATACTCCATGTTACATCTAGGGGGTACCCCTGGGTCGTCACAAACTTGGTATTAGAGTACAAGGTTTAGAATGGTCCTAGGATGTCTCATAAGGCACGTCTAGTAGAATCTTGTTCATAAGTGTGAAACGCGCCACATTTATGAATGAGAGGCTACAAGATGATTAGGAAACTCCACTTCTTTTATTACTCTAAGGTCGTGTGATAGAGTTTAACTCTATAAGGTCACTCTAGAAGGAATGTAAGGGAGAATGCGGAACAAGAAGCTCCTCCCCAAGCTCCTCAAGTTCCAGGTCGATCCCTTGGCCGAACAAGTGACTAATGCGGAGTTTAGGAATGCTTTTCAAGTGTTGGCTCAAGCTATGATGGCCCAAGCCAATAGGGAGGTTGCGGTTCCCGTGAACCCAAATGTGGGCAGGAAGGTTTCCAGAGGGAGGGACTTTACTAGGATGAATCCGCCAGAGTTTCATGGTTCCAAGGTTGAGAAAGATCCTCAATAGTTCATAGATGATGTCTACAAGGTTTTAATGATCATGGGAGTTACACCATTGGAAAAGGTGGAGTTAGTCGCTTATCAACTTAAAGGTGTGGCTCAAATTTGGTACAACCAATGGAAGGAAGGGAGACCGGAAAATGCGGGTCCTCTTGATTGGGAGAAGTATAAGGCCTATTTTCTTGATAGGTTTTTTCCCCTTGAGATGAGGGAAGCCAAGGTGCTTGAGTTTATCAACCTTCGTCAAGGAAGTATGAGTGTGAGGGAATATGCTCTAAGGCTCACACAATTTTCTAAGTATGCTCCATCAATGGTTGCCGATTCAAGGGGAAGGATGAGTAAGTTCATTTCGGGTGTGTCCGAAATGGTGGTTACAGAGTGCCGAAACGCCATGCTCATTAATGACATGGACATCTTCTCATAAATCATGCACAACAGATTAAAAGGAGAAATGTAAGGAAAATTTTAAAGAAGTGAAGAAGGATAAGACCGGTGATGGTAATTTCTCTCATGCAAGGTCCGATGGACATGGTTGTCCTAGATTTCGACAAAAGTTTTCCGGTCAATGTTTCTCCAATGCTCCCCTTAAGTTCAATAAAGATAGGGTGTCTAACCTTAAGCCTCAAAGAGGTAATGGTAATGGATCTTCATTGCCCATGTCTAGTTGTACTAGCTATGGAAGGAAGAACGAGGTTAAGTGCCTAGCCGACATGAATGGTTGCTTTAGTTGTGGTAAGAGTGGTCATAAAATAAAGGATTACCCAATTCTTGAGACTAAAGGAAGAGAGGGCAAGCAAGTTCCTCCTAGTGGTTCAGGTTCTAATGCTCCTAAGCATAACTGATTCTATGCACTTAAGACTCATGGTGAACAAGAGGGTTTTCCCGATACGCAAGAAAAATGATTTCTAAGGGTTGAATTTACCATCTAGTTAGGGTAAGCGATGTAGATTCCAAAACCCCTACTCTCGAGTCGGTCCCCGTTGTAAATGAGTTTCTGGAAGTGTTCCCAGATGACTTACCCGTTATTCCTCCCAAAAGGGAAATACACTTCGGTATTGACCTTCTCCCATAAACGCAACCTATTTATATTTCTCCTCACCGAATGGCTCCAACAGAACTTAAGGAGTTGAAAGAACAATTGAAAGATTTGTTTGATAAGGGTTTCATCCGGCCGAATATATCTCCGTGGGGTGCTCCAGATTTGTTTGTTAGAAAGAAAGATGGTTCTCTGCGTATGTGTATTGACTATTGTCAGTTGAATAAGGTGACTACTAAGAATAAGTATCCTCTCTCAAGATAGATGATCTATTTGACCAACTTCAAGGAGCAAGTTACTTTTCTAAGATTGATCTTCGATCAGGTAATCACCAATTAAGGGTGAAGGAAGATGATATTCCGAAGATGGCATTTTGAACTCGGTATAGTCATTATGAGTTTTTGGTAATGTCGATTGGGTTGACTAATGCTCTTGCAAAATTTATGGATTTGATGAATATGGTGTTTAGACAATACCTTGACATATTTGTGATTGTGTTCATTGATAATATATTAATTTATTCAAGAAGTGAGAATGAGCATATTGATCATTTGAGGATCGTGTTACAAATTCTTAAGGACCAATACCTTTTTTCAAAGTTTAGCAAATGTGAATTTTTGTTAAGGTCCGTAGCTTTTCTTGGTCATATTATTTCAAGTATGGGTATTGAGGTAGATCCTAAGAAGATGGATGCGGTCAAGATTTGGCCTAGACCTCTAATCCCTTCAAATATTAGAAGTTTCTTGGGTTTAGTGGGGTACTATAGAAGGTTTGTTAAGGGATTCTCTTCAATTCCTCTCCTTTGACGACTTTGACTCAAAAGAAGGCTAGGTTCATATGGTCTGAAGTGTGTGAAAAGAGTTTTCAAGAGTTGAAAAATAGACTTACTTTTGCTCCGGTGTTGACTTTACCAGAAGGGACCTATGGCTTTGTTGTTTATTGTGATGACTTAAGAATTGGGTTAGGATGTGTGCATATGCAAAACGGGAAAGTTATTGCCTATGCCTCAAGGCAACTCAAGATTCATGAGAAGATTTATCCTACCCATGACCTTGAACTAGCGACGGTCATTTTTGCCTTATTGATATGGAGGCATTATTTGTATAGAGTTCATGTAGATATGTTTACCGACAAGAAGAGTTTGCAAAATATGTTTAATCAGAAGGATCTAAACCTTCGCTAAAGAAGGTGACTTGAGTTATTGAAAGATTATGACATGAGTGTTCTATATCACCCCGGAAAGGAAAATGTGGTGGTGGATGCTCTTAATCGGTTATCCATGGGAAGTGTAGCTCACATTGAAGATGAAAAGAAAGAATTGGTTCAAGATGTTCATAAATTGGCCCGATTAGGTGTTCAACTAGTGGACTCCACCAAAGGTGGTGTTATGGTTCACAATGGTTCCAAATCGTCTTTTGTGGCGAATGTAAAATCCAAGCAATGTCTTGATCCAATATTTATGGAACTGAAAGAAGCGGTGCTTAAGATATCCATTGAGGCTTTCTCCAAAGGGGAGATGGTGTACTTAGATATCAAGGTCGTTTATGCATTCTAAATATTGATGACATGAGTGGACAGATCTTGTGAGAAGGCAATTGTTTGTGGTATTCCATTCACCCGAGAGCCACCAAAATGTACCGTGATTTACGGGAGGTCTACTGGTGGAATGGGATAAAGAAGGATATTGCGGAATTTGTGGCTAAGTGTCCAAATTACCAACAAGTGAAAGTTGAGCATCATAAATCGAGAGGTTTATCCCTAAGACATTAGTATTCCTACTTAGAAGTTGGAAGATGTGAATATGGACTTCATTGTTGGTTTGCCTCGCACCCGGTGACAACATGATTCAATTTGGGTGATAGTAGATCGGATGAAGTAATCGGTTCATTTCCTTCCTTCAAAGTTATCTATTCGGTGGAATACTATGCCAAGTTATACTTGAGAGAAATGGTTGCATGGAGTGCCTTTTTCCATTATCTCCGATCATGGTACCGAGTTCACTTCTCAGTTTTGGAAGTTCTTCCAAAAGGGTCTTGGTACTAAGGTTAAGCTTAGCATGGCCTTTCATCCCTAAACCAATGGGCAAGCTGAGCGTACTATCTAAACTTTGGAAGACATGTTAAGGGCTTGTGTGATTAATTTTAAGGGTAATTGGTATGACCATTTTCCATTGATTGAGTTTGCATATAACAATAGCTATCACTCGAGTATTAATATGGCTCCCTTTGAGGCCCTATATGGTAGGACGTGTCGATCTCCAATAGGTTGGTTTGAGGTGGGTGAAGTTTCCCTAATAGGTCCCTAGTTGGTACATGAGGCCATAGAGAAAGTTTGACTTATTAGAGAAAGGTTGAAAATGGATCAAAGTTGACAAAGTCATATACCAATGTGAGAAGAAGAGATCTTTAGTTTGATATTCATGATTTGGGGTGTAATGAGGTTTGGTAAGAAAGGGAAGCTTAGTCCCCGATATGTATAGGCCCATATCAGATTTTGTGACATGTTTGGTAAGGTTGCTTATGAGCTAGATTTTCCAAATGAGTTGGCATCGGTGCATCTAGTTTTCCATGTCTCTATGTTAAAGAAATTTGTTGGTGATCTGACATCCTTAGTTTCCTTAGAAGGTTTCGGAGTTAGGGAGAATCTCTCTTATAAGGAAGTTTCGGTTGAAATTTTGGACCGGCAAGTCAAGAGGTTGGGAAATAAAGAAATAGCTTTTGTGAAAGTGTTGCAGAGGAATCAGTTAGTTGAGGGTGCTACTTGGGAGGCCGAGGCCAATATGATGTCGCTTTTCTTCTACTCCTACTCTAGCTTGAGGTAATGAGTTCCACATGGTTTGTTCTTTGTTTTGCAGTCATGTGTCTTATGTGTTTCCATGATTTCCTTACTATGCATGATATATGAAAAGTTCAATTTTTGAGAAAATGAGTCAATTTGATTGATTTCTACATGTTGATGTGCACATGAGTATGAATTGCATGTAGACTACTTGATATGATGTTATGAGCATGATTTTAGCTTGGATAGAACTTTCCTCCTCGGATATATGCATTTGAGTATGCTGTTAGCTTGGAGTTGATGTTTCCTCATTGGATGTTAGCTTGAAGTTGATGTTTCCTCGTCAGATTTGCGCATTGCATGCATATTGGGCTACTAGATTTAGTTTCACCCCTTTTACGACGCTTTGATGATGTCTTAGCTTGGAGACGATAGTTCCTCCTTGGTTGTATATTTTACATTATAAGTTGGGTTGTTAGTTCCTCTCCTACTCTTTTAGTACCAGTTTGAATCTCATTCGAAGACGAATGGTCCCAAGAGGGAGATATTGTAACGCCTCGGATCCGATAGAGGAAACATATCAAAATTTCAGGTTCCCAGGTTCCATCCACTAAGGCCAACCAAGGCCCGTGGGTTGGACCACGAACCATAGGAGGGACTGTTGAGAGGTCACCCCAGAAGATGGTCCAGAAAGGAACCACGACTGGACCTACAGACCGTTGTGGGTCCATGGTCCGTGCTCCAAGAACCGTGGGTCCAGACCAAAATCTCTAAACTTGGTGACGCTTATGCAGGACGGACCGTTGGTCTGTCCAGGGTCTGTCAGTCTCTAGTCGTGGGTCACAGCTGGCAATTGAGTTTCAGGGGTAGATGGGTCTTTTCCTAATTAGTGAAATCCCATACTACATTGTTTTACACTTCCCTAATACCCCTATATAGGCATTTTAACCCCCAAACTCCACCCATTCTAGTCATTCTTCCAAAATAACAAAAGAAGATCAATTCTCCTCCCCAAAATATTTCTCTCTAGAAACATGAAGAAGAAGAAAGGTTAAACCTAGGGTTTCAAGGCAAGCCTCAATTTTCACCATTTAAGATAAGATTTTGTCTTTGAGGTATGATAATTTTCATCCATGGATTCCTTCCAATCATAGAGTTTTCAAATTCCTCTATTTTAAAGTTAGAATTCCCCAATTGAGTTAGGGTTTTCTTCAATTGTCATGGGTTCTTTTTCGTATTGATTTAAATGATTGAATTGTGATCTCTTATGCATGAATTGATGAAGTACTATGATTTTATGATGATTTCCCCTATGAACCCATGTAATCCCCATGTTTTCAAGTTGTGAATCATATGATGTGGAATTTTGACTATAAAGGACATTTTGTTTTATGAAATTTAGCATGTATTACTAGAGTTACATGAATTTATGATGAAATCCATATCTAACCCATGTTTTCTAAGTATTGATGATTAAAAATGGGTTTTGAACCTCAAGAGGTTAATTATAGACTTATGCATTTTCTTATGAAATCTATGCAAATGTTTTAAGGATGCTTTGAGAGTAAAGTATCAATGATGATGATCATGATGTGTTATTGAAAGGATTTTCTCATATAAACATAAAAGAAATATCTGAAAGGTTTTCTCACAGAACAAGGATTCTAAGGTTGAAAGGCTTTCTCACCTAATTGAATCAAAGAGTAAGAGTAATCCTAATGAAACTAGTTTCGATTGCTTAACTTGGATTGGCAAGATGACGTGCCTTCCCATGGATAATAAGAACAAGAAGAAATGACTATTCCGTGGGATTTATGCTTAGCACCGAGTGGATATTGAGATGGAAGCTCTCCCGTTAGTAGAGGCCGGGTTTCTACTAGCAATCTCTTATCCCTTAGATATGTGACCCCATAGGATGATTGTCTAGATATACAGTAGCTAGTAGATCCACTTTAGCTCCGATTTATGGTCCTTACCTTGGCAAGTAGGACAACCATTTTCGGTGTAGGAGACACCGGGGGATCATGTTATAGCTTACATGGTCTCTATGTCGGTTAAGGCTAATCCCCCAGATTAATAATGATCTAAGGTTACTTCAATGAGTATCGCATATGTGTTCAAAAGCTTTAAAGATGATTAGTTTGCATTGACCATGGTTTTATGGCTTATGTTTTCTAACCCTCTTATATCATGTTTTAGCTTGGTAAATTGCATGCAATGAAGTTAAATTCCCCTTTTTGCATGATTTAAATGTTTTATGCATAGCTATCATACTTGGTTCATGTTTTTGTACTAACGCATAGTCTTGCCTACATTTCCCCAAACGTAGGGTCCGACATTCAGGTTGTTCTGTTTCGTGGCTAGTGGTTGATCTCGAGATTTCCGAGCTTTGGTGAGTCCCCATGATTCGAGGATGGATGTTCATTGTTTCAGTTTCTTTCATGTATTTCACTTTTGGATATGATGTATGGGCTAGGCCCAATTTCATTCTATTGTACTAGATGGCTATATTGAGACAAGTGTTTAAGACTTCCGTTTTTCTTTTATAAAAACTATTGGACTTCGACTATTGTTTTACTCTTATTGTTCTATTTCTTATGTTATGAAAGCTAAGTGGCTTGTATGGGGTCCTTCAGGGTTCAATACGCAATGTTACATCTAGGGTGTATCCCTGGGTCGTGACAACATTTAACTATCACTCATAGTAAAACTTCATTCATCCTTCCTCCACTTTTATAAACTTAGATGAAATAAGCATACTACTGCTACCAATATAAGAAACACAACCCTTCTCCTTTTATCATCACCTAACTACTATCATCAACATCACTCTATAACTGAAAAATATCACTGAAAGAGCTTTAGGGCGAAAGATCATAAGCACGATTCATTTGAGCATTTTAATATAAGAATATGCATGACATAAAATTATGTTGCTAGCCATTGAGAGTAAATCATTAATTCACGAGACTTAAAATATTATGAGACATGACTGCTTATATGAATATGTTCATATTATGAGGCTGATACCCATAACTTTATGGATTAAGATTGAGATCAATGGGCTAAAGTCTTTACCCCTCATTCCAGAAATTAAGCATAGATGTGAATCTATCTTAAGAGTATGAGCATAGGCCATGAACATAATTCTAATATAAAAGACATCAATATGATGTTGTAATGACTGGACTTTAAGGAATACGCTAGACCATGAATGGATTGATATAATACTATAACTCTTTCTGAACACATCACTGTTTGATTCTAAACACTTGACTTGGTTCCTCATCTTATCATCTCCTCCTTAGGTCTAAAGCTGATACTTTAAAGTTGTGGATCTATTCCATCATCTCTAAACTAGTCTATATTTTCTTTACTTTAATACTCAGGAAAGGCTTATTTCATGGCTATTGAACTCTCCATATACAGGTACTAAGATTCCTTGTAACACCTCTTTCTAAGATACTTCTCTTAACCTCTTCCCATTACTTCATAAGGCCGCTTCATCTAACTCTTAAGGAAAATAATAATGTTTACATCAGCTTATTCCCTGTTGACAACTCAAATATACTATCTAGGCACACATGGAAAATCATAACCTTAATTGGGACCTCGGGTGTTTACATACATCTCGGGAAGACCTCTTCATACTTTTTCTAATATAATGACTTAGTGTTACTTTATTTCTCTCATCTAAGGGTCATTATACCGCACTTTTACCAATCACATTTATCAAACAAAATATCACCTTAATTTCTCACAACTTCATGTCAAACCTACTAGATCAGATCTCAAAACTAACATTTTCACCCTCATATTACCATCGTTTTTATCACGACACTTATCTCAAATTCAAGCTTAGTGTCTAGTACTAGACACTAATATCAATACAATTGCTCACCTATTGTAAAAACTTACGACTACTAGATAAAATTTAGAAACACTCACCCACTAAGACATCATGAAAAGTAGTCAATCTTTATCTCTCAGTTCAACATACTTACAATTTCTTGTCACTGCCCGAGGCTACCCCCTTAACGTAAACACAGAACCTAGGATCACGAGTGACCCCAAAGATAACCCTGAAGCTGATATATCATAAGCATACTAAAACAATTTGAATAACATGATATTATACGGAAGCTAAAACAGTGGTAACTGAAAGTGGGGAATACCCAACTAGTCTAAATATATGAAATGTACTAAGAGTTCAATAACAACTGAAAGATTAGACTCAAATCTAAAGCTGAATCTAATATTATGTCTGAAAAGCCTCTACTGACTAGAGTTGTTGGGACATGCCTCATCTAACTCTAGAAAAACTGAAATCTGAAATAAAAGACTGAATAGAAAAGACATGTCTATTATCTTCGAAGTATGAGGACTCATCACTAAAGCTGATGAATACGGACCAAGAACCGATCAATGCATGATCCGAATGCTGAATACTTGAATCTACATCATGAAAGGATGTAGCGTAGAGTATGTTTCAGTATTTGGAATGTACTGAGCATGCAGGATATAGATAATAGCTGAACAAAGTATAATAGTTGAACAAACACAACTGAGCAATGACATAATCTGAACAGAAACTTAGATACTGAAATATAACTGAAAACTGAACTAAATGCAATAACCAAGTACTAATCATGAATATAACGTGCTGAGACTGAATACTGAAGTATAACTGAAATCCTGTTCAAATGCACTAGAGTCTGACTGTGGGAGCTATTATTAACTAACATAAAACCACGTGAGCTTAATGTGGAGTTCGATGTATACGCCCCATCGAGAGGACCCAATATAAATTTCCAAGGGTATAAAGGCATGACTCGCGTGATCACTAAATCTAATGCCCATAGAGGAGACTTATAAACCTATGGGGGCACATAGTTCTATGACTATAAGGGTACGTTGAACCCTAGTCTAACTCGGTTCTAAGCCTACTCCCAACTCGAAATGTGTATGACACAACATAACTGAAATATTGGATAGCTCAATATTCTCACATGCAAATCTGAGAATGCAACATTTATATACTGATAATGTGACATTCAAAACTAGAGCATGTATATCTATTTAATTGACCTAGCAAATGTAATTCATGAACTAAGAGAATCTACACAACTAGGGTTTTGAATTTCATGCAAGGAACTAAGCAATGATTTCACAGAAACATGATAATCTGATTAAGAATACTATAACAGCTAAATCACAACCAATATCTAAGGTTTTAAAAACCCTATATCTAACCAAGATATAGTGAATCCAAAATCTGACTGAATTTTAGGGACCTAGTGGATGAAAGGAACCCACTAGTGAAATCCCACGTACCTGGTGATGAAATCTACGGAGAAATCCTTCAATTTTGGGGTTGAAGTTGAAGAAAACTTGTTGCATTGTTGGAAGGGCTTGATCGGCTCTTTCTATTATTTTGCTCTAGGTTTTGATGAATTTTGGTGAATGAATCGCTTAGGGTAAGTTTGGATTAAAATACTAAGCTCAAACTGAGTAAAACGACATAGTTTAGGGGTTAAACAATGTAGTTTAGATCCCCCAATGCATAGGGGAAAAGACCAAAATAACCCTAACTCAAATTCTGACAGAGGCAGACCACGGAAGCAATGATGGACCGTCACTAGGACCACAGTCCGTCGTATGGGTCGTGGTTCATTAGCCAGTGACTATTGGTTTCTGGCACCCCCCTCTACGATCCACTTCACAGACTGTGTGAAGGATCATGGACCGTCAAGGTCACCATTGTTCTTCACTTGGGGCTAAGGTCCACTGGCTTAAGAAGACACACGCCACCACAGCTCATCATCAAGACCACTGCCTGTGGAGGGCTTTGTCGTCTGATGCCTGAGCTCTGGGTGGTTCTGTACTTCCCACGATTCGTGAGGTGGTCCACAGCCCGTGAAGGGCTCCGTGGTCCACCACTATTGGGATGGTGTGAACCACAATGAAGGTGACGAACCGTGGTCCTGATCACTGCCCGTGAACCCCTCTGTGGTTCACCTGTTTCTGTTATTTTCTGTTGCAAAGTCCAAGTCTAATTTCTGAGATGTTACATTATCTCCCCCTTGGGAACATTCATCCTCGAATGAAGTCTAAACAAGCTGAGTGTGGAGGGAAGGAGTTGCAATCCCTACCACTAAGTACTAGAAACTGATATCTAATAGAACTGAGTTCCAAGAATATGCAAATATGTTTAAAATGCAAGAACAACTGAAGGAACATGATACTAAGACTGAATTTAAGCAAGAGTAAACTGAGAGACTGGAGAGGAACTATTACCTCAAGCTGAAATGGAATCGGAAGGAAAGAGATGAGGATACGTGGTCTTCATGGCTGCTTCTGCTTCCCAAGTAGCTCCATCTACGGACTGGTTCCTCCACAACACCTTCACTGAAGAGACTTCTTTATTTCTCAACCTACAAACCTGACGGTTAAGATTTTTAACTGGCACCTCCTCATAAGTGAGACTATCCTTCAGAGCCACAGTATCTAAAGGTACAGTCGATGCTGGATCACCCACACACTTCTTCAACAAGGAAATGTGAAAGATTGGATGAACTGGTGTTAGTTCTGCAGGCAACTCTAAATCTTAGGCCACTTTACCAACCCTCTTCAAGATTTTTTAGGGACCTACGTACATATCTCGGACTGAGCTCCCCCTTCAAGAAAACCCAATCATCAATCTCAAACTATAAATCCCTTCTCTTTATATCTATGTAGGACTTCTGATGACTCGGAGTTGTCTTCAGTCTATCTCTAATGAGATGAACTTTTTCCACATCTTCATGAACCGAATGTATCCCAATCAATGCTGCTTCACCTACTTCAAACCAACCAATCGATGATCTGCAACTACGCATATATAATGCCTCATACGGGGCAATCTGAATACTCAAATGAAAACTATTATTATAGGCGAACTCTATGAGAGGTAGGTGATCATCCCAACTACCCTACAAATCAATCACCCAAGATCTCAACATGTCCTCTAAGGTTTTAATGCTACGTTCTGCGTGACCATCTGTTTGTGGATGAAATGTTGTGCTGAGGTTTATCTGAGTACCAAGACCTTTCTAAAATGATTTCTCCAAATGAGATGTAAACTGAGGACCTCTATCGGGGATGATAGACAAAGAAACCCCATGCAACTTGACTATCTCATTAATGTAGAGTTTAGTGTAATCCTCCGTTGAATCTGTAGTCTTGACAGCTAAGAAGTGAGCGGACCTGGTAACTTTGTCCACTATCACCCAAATGGAGTCATGTTGTCTGCGAGTCAGAGGTAAATCCATAATGAAGTCCATGTTTATCACATCCCACTTCCATGTAGGAATGTTAATCTCTTGAGCCATACCTCCTAGTTTTTGATGTTCTACCTTAATCTGTTGACAGTTAGGACACTTTGCCACAAAATCTGCTATGCCTCTCTTCGTTCTGTTCCACCAAAACACTTTCCGCAGATCACGATGCATCTTAGTGGCACCTGGATGAATAGAATATCTAGAATTATAGGCTTTTGTAAGGATCTGTTGCCTCAACTCACCAACAATATGAACACATAAGTTATCGTGATAACGAAGCACACCATCTTCTCCTTGGGGAGAAAACCTCTACATTTTGTTGATGAACTTCACCTTTCAACTGAAGTAATATAGGATCATTATCCTATTTTTGCTTAACCTCTACTACCAATGAAGATTCGGATCTATTCTGAACTATCACACAACTATTTGACATGTCTGTAAGACCAAATCCTAAGTGAGCAAGCCGGTGAACATCTTTTGTTAATTCCTTTTTTTCTTCCTCAACATGTGCTACACTACCCACAGATAGTTTGCTGAGAGAATCAGCCACTACATTGGCCTTACCAGGATAGTAAAGCACATTCATATCATAGTCCTTGAAGAATTCAAACCATCTCCTATAACGAAGATTCAACTCTTTCTGGGTGAACACATATTGAAGGCTCTTATGATCTGTGAACAGATCTACATGAACACTATACAAGTAATGTCTCCAAATCATTAGGGTAAATACTACAGCTGCAATCTCGAGGTCATGAGTCGGGTAATTCTTCTTATGAACCTTAATTTGTCTAGAAGCATAAGCTATGAACTTACCTCGCTGCATAAAACACACAACCACAGCCAACCCTAGATGCATCACGATAAATCACATAACCGTCTGAACCATCTGGTAGAGTCAAGACAGAAGCTGTAGTCAACCTAGACTTCCGTTCTGAGAAACTTTTCTCGCACTTATCTAACCAATGAAACTTTACTTTCTTCTGAGTGAACTTGGTCAATGGGGAAGTTATTGATGAAAATCCTTCAACAAATCTCCTGTAATAACCAGCCAACCCAAGAAACTTCTGACATTTGTTGGAGAAGTGGGTCTGGGCCATTGTTTCACTATCTTTATTTTCTGAGAATCCACTCGGATTCGTTCGCTAGATACCACATGACCAAGGAAAGCGACTAACTATAACCAAAATTCTCATTTGCTAAACTTAGTCAATAACTGGCGATCTTTGAGAGTTTGTAGAACAACTCCCAGATGAGTCACATGTTCCTCATCATTCCGAGAATATATGAGGATATCATAAACAAAGACAATAACGAATAAATCCAAACACTGTTTGAACACCCTATTCATTAAGTCTATGAAAGCTGCAGAAGCATTTGTTAGTCCAAAATACATAACTACAAATTCTTACCATACTTTGGACAAGTTGGGAAAGTCCTATTACCTAAATTACTCCATTCTCCTTATATATGCATAGGACTTCTGACGACTCTGAGCTGTCTTCAGTGTATCTCGTCATCCCAACTACCCTTGAAATCGATCACCCAAGATCTCAACATGTCCTCTAAGGTTTGAATGGTACATTCTGCGTGACCATCTGTTTGTGGATGAAATATTGTGCTAAGATTTATCTAAGTACCAAGACCTTTCTAAAATGATTTCTAGAAATGAGATGTAAATTGAGGACCTCTATTTGAGATGATAGACAAAGGAACCCGATGCAACTTGACTATCTCATTAATGTAGAGTTTAGTGTAATCCTCCGCTGAATCTGCAATCTTGACAGCTAAGAAGTGAGCGGACCTGGTAACTTTGTCCACTATCACCCAAATGGAGTCATGTTGTATGTGAGTCAAAGGTAAATCGTAATGAAGTCCATGTTTATCACTTCCCACTTCTATGTAGGAATGTTAATCTCTTGAGTCATACCTCCTAGTTTCTGATGTTCTACCTTAATCTGTTGACAGTTAGGACACTTTGCCACAAAATCTGCTATGCCTCTCTTCGTTCTGTTCCACCAAAACACTTTCCGCAGATCACGATGCATCTTAGTGGCACCTGGATGAATAGAATATCTAGAATTATAGGCTTTTGTAAGGATCTGTTGCCTCAACTCACCAACAATATGAACACATAAGTTATCGTGATAACGAAGCACACCATCTTCTCCTTGGGGAGAAAACCTCTACATTTTGTTGATGAACTTCACCTTTCAACTGAAGTAATATAGGATCATTATCCTATTTTTGCTTAACCTCTACTACCAATGAAGAGTCGGATCTATTCTGAACTATCACACAACTATTTGACATGTCTGTAAGACCAAATCCTAAGTGAGCAAACCGGTGAACATCTTTTGTTAATTCCTTTTTTTCTTCCTCAACATGTGCTACACTACCCACAGATAGTTTGCTGAGAGAATCAGCCACTACATTGGCCTTACCAGGATAGTAAAGCACATTCATATCATAGTCCTTGAAGAATTCAAACCATCTCCTATAACGAAGATTCAACTCTTTCTGGGTGAACACATATTGAAGGCTCTTATGATCTGTGAACAGATCTACATGAACACTATACAAGTAATGTCTCCAAATCATTAGGGTAAATACTACAGCTGCAATCTCGAGGTCATGAGTCGGGTAATTCTTCTTATGAACCTTAATTTGTCTAGAAGCATAAGCTATGAACTTACCTCGCTGCATAAAACACACAACCACAGCCAACCCTAGATGCATCACGATAAATCACATAACCGTCTGAACCATCTGGTAGAGTCAAGACAAAAGCTGTAGTCAACCTAGACTTCCGTTCTGAGAAACTTTTCTCGCACTTATCTAACCAATGAAACTTTACTTTCTTCTGAGTGAACTTGGTCAATGGGGAAGTTATTGATGAAAATCCTTCAACAAATCTCCTGTAATAACCAGACAACCCAAGAAACTTCTGACATTTGTTGGAGAAGTGGGTCTGGGCCATTGTTTCACTATCTTTATTTTCTGAGAATCCACTCGGATTCGTTCGCTAGATACCACATGACCAAGGAAAGCGACTAACTATAACCAAAATTCTCATTTGCTAAACTTAGTCAATAACTGGCGATCTTTGAGAGTTTGTAGAACAACTCCCAGATGAGTCACATGTTCCTCATCATTCCGAGAATATATGAGGATATCATAAACAAAGACAATAACGAATAAATCCAAACACTGTTTGAACACCCTATTCATTAAGTCTATGAAAGCTGCAGAAGCATTTGTTAGTCCAAAATACATAACTACAAATTCTTACCATACTTTGGACAAGTTGGGAAAGTCCTATTACCTAAATTACTCCATTCTCCTTATATATGCATAGGACTTCTGACGACTCTGAGCTGTCTTCAGTGTATCTCGTCATCCCAACTACCCTTGAAATCGATCACCCAAGATCTCAACATGTCCTCTAAGGTTTGAATGGTACATTCTGCGTGACCATCTGTTTGTGGATGAAATATTGTGCTAAGATTTATCTAAGTACCAAGACCTTTCTAAAATGATTTCTAGAAATGAGATGTAAATTGAGGACCTCTATTTGAGATGATAGACAAAGGAACCCGATGCAACTTGACTATCTCATTAATGTAGAGTTTAGTGTAATCCTCCGCTGAATCTGCAATCTTGACAGCTAAGAAGTGAGCGGACCTGGTAACTTTGTCCACTATCACCCAAATGGAGTCATGTTGTCTGCGAGTCAGAGGTAAATCCATAATGAAGTCCATGTTTATCACATCCCACTTCCATGTAGGAATGTTAATCTCTTGAGCCATACCTCCTAGTTTTTGATGTTCTACCTTAATCTGTTGACAGTTAGGACACTTTGCCACAAAATCTGCTATGCCTCTCTTCGTTCTGTTCCACCAAAACACTTTCCGCAGATCACGATGCATCTTAGTGGCACCTGGATGAATAGAATATCTAGAATTATAGGCTTTTGTAAGGATCTGTTGCCTCAACTCACCAACAATATGAACACATAAGTTATCGTGATAACGAAGCACACCATCTTCTCCTTGGGGAGAAAACCTCTACATTTTGTTGATGAACTTCACCTTTCAACTGAAGTAATATAGGATCATTATCCTATTTTTGCTTAACCTCTACTACCAATGAAGATTCGGATCTATTCTGAACTATCACACAACTATTTGACATGTCTGTAAGACCAAATCCTAAGTGAGCAAGCCGGTGAACATCTTTTGTTAATTCCTTTTTTTCTTCCTCAACATGTGCTACACTACCCACAGATAGTTTGCTGAGAGAATCAGCCACTACATTGGCCTTACCAGGATAGTAAAGCACATTCATATCATAGTCCTTGAAGAATTCAAACCATCTCCTATAACGAAGATTCAACTCTTTCTGGGTGAACACATATTGAAGGCTCTTATGATCTGTGAACAGATCTACATGAACACTATACAAGTAATGTCTCCAAATCATTAGGGTAAATACTACAGCTGCAATCTCGAGGTCATGAGTCGGGTAATTCTTCTTATGAACCTTAATTTGTCTAGAAGCATAAGCTATGAACTTACCTCGCTGCATAAAACACACAACCACAGCCAACCCTAGATGCATCACGATAAATCACATAACCGTCTGAACCATCTGGTAGAGTCAAGACAGAAGCTGTAGTCAACCTAGACTTCCGTTCTGAGAAACTTTTCTCGCACTTATCTAACCAATGAAACTTTACTTTCTTCTGAGTGAACTTGGTCAATGGGGAAGTTATTGATGAAATCCTTCAACAAATCTCCTGTAATAACCAGCCAACCCAAGAAACTTCTGACATTTGTTGGAGAAGTGGGTCTGGGCCATTGTTTCACTATCTTTATTTTCTGAGAATCCACTCGGATTCGTTCGCTAGATACCACATGACCAAGGAAAGCGACTAACTATAACCAAAATTCTCATTTGCTAAACTTAGTCAATAACTGGCGATCTTTGAGAGTTTGTAGAACAACTCCCAGATGAGTCACATGTTCCTCATCATTCCGAGAATATATGAGGATATCATAAACAAAGACAATAACGAATAAATCCAAACACTGTTTGAACACCCTATTCATTAAGTCTATGAAAGCTGCAGAAGCATTTGTTAGTCCAAAATACATAACTACAAATTCTTACCATACTTTGGACAAGTTGGGAAAGTCCTATTACCTAAATTACTCCATTCTCCTTATATATGCATAGGACTTCTGACGACTCTGAGCTGTCTTCAGTGTATCTCGTCATCCCAACTACCCTTGAAATCGATCACCCAAGATCTCAACATGTCCTCTAAGGTTTGAATGGTACATTCTGCGTGACCATCTGTTTGTGGATGAAATATTGTGCTAAGATTTATCTAAGTACCAAGACCTTTCTAAAATGATTTCTAGAAATGAGATGTAAATTGAGGACCTCTATTTGAGATGATAGACAAAGGAACCCGATGCAACTTGACTATCTCATTAATGTAGAGTTTAGTGTAATCCTCCGCTGAATCTGCAATCTTGACAGCTAAGAAGTGAGCGGACCTGGTAACTTTGTCCACTATCACCCAAATGGAGTCATGTTGTATGTGAGTCAAAGGTAAATCGTAATGAAGTCCATGTTTATCACTTCCCACTTCTATGTAGGAATGTTAATCTCTTGAGTCATACCTCCTAGTTTCTGATGTTCTACCTTAATCTGTTGACAGTTAGGACACTTTGCCACAAAATCTGCTATGCCTCTCTTCGTTCTGTTCCACCAAAACACTTTCCGCAGATCACGATGCATCTTAGTGGCACCTGGATGAATAGAATATCTAGAATTATAGGCTTTTGTAAGGATCTGTTGCCTCAACTCACCAACAATATGAACACATAAGTTATCGTGATAACGAAGCACACCATCTTCTCCTTGGGGAGAAAACCTCTACATTTTGTTGATGAACTTCACCTTTCAACTGAAGTAATATAGGATCATTATCCTATTTTTGCTTAACCTCTACTACCAATGAAGAGTCGGATCTATTCTGAACTATCACACAACTATTTGACATGTCTGTAAGACCAAATCCTAAGTGAGCAAACCGGTGAACATCTTTTGTTAATTCCTTTTTTTCTTCCTCAACATGTGCTACACTACCCACAGATAGTTTGCTGAGAGAATCAGCCACTACATTGGCCTTACCAGGATAGTAAAGCACATTCATATCATAGTCCTTGAAGAATTCAAACCATCTCCTATAACGAAGATTCAACTCTTTCTGGGTGAACACATATTGAAGGCTCTTATGATCTGTGAACAGATCTACATGAACACTATACAAGTAATGTCTCCAAATCATTAGGGTAAATACTACAGCTGCAATCTCGAGGTCATGAGTCGGGTAATTCTTCTTATGAACCTTAATTTGTCTAGAAGCATAAGCTATGAACTTACCTCGCTGCATAAAACACACAACCACAGCCAACCCTAGATGCATCACGATAAATCACATAACCGTCTGAACCATCTGGTAGAGTCAAGACAAAAGCTGTAGTCAACCTAGACTTCCGTTCTGAGAAACTTTTCTCGCACTTATCTAACCAATGAAACTTTACTTTCTTCTGAGTGAACTTGGTCAATGGGGAAGTTATTGATGAAAATCCTTCAACAAATCTCCTGTAATAACCAGCCAACCCAAGAAACTTCTGACATTTGTTGGAGAAGTGGGTCTGGGCCATTGTTTCACTATCTTTATTTTCTGAGAATCCACTCGGATTCGTTCGCTAGATACCACATGACCAAGGAAAGCGACTAACTATAACCAAAATTCTCATTTGCTAAACTTAGTCAATAACTGGCGATCTTTGAGAGTTTGTAGAACAACTCCCAGATGAGTCACATGTTCCTCATCATTCCGAGAATATATGAGGATATCATAAACAAAGACAATAACGAATAAATCCAAACACTGTTTGAACACCCTATTCATTAAGTCTATGAAAGCTGCAGAAGCATTTGTTAGTCCAAAATACATAACTACAAATTCTTACCATACTTTGGACAAGTTGGGAAAGTCCTATTACCTAAATTACTCCATTCTCCTTATATATGCATAGGACTTCTGACGACTCTGAGCTGTCTTCAGTGTATCTCGTCATCCCAACTACCCTTGAAATCGATCACCCAAGATCTCAACATGTCCTCTAAGGTTTGAATGGTACATTCTGCGTGACCATCTGTTTGTGGATGAAATATTGTGCTAAGATTTATCTAAGTACCAAGACCTTTCTAAAATGATTTCTAGAAATGAGATGTAAATTGAGGACCTCTATTTGAGATGATAGACAAAGGAACCCGATGCAACTTGACTATCTCATTAATGTAGAGTTTAGTGTAATCCTCCGCTGAATCTGCAATCTTGACAGCTAAGAAGTGAGCGGACCTGGTAACTTTGTCCACTATCACCCAAATGGAGTCATGTTGTATGTGAGTCATAGGTAAATCGTAATGAAGTCCATGTTTATCACTTCCCACTTCTATGTAGGAATGTTAATCTCTTGAGTCATACCTCCTAGTTTCTGATGTTCTACCTTAATCTGTTGACAGTTAGGACACTTTGCCACAAAATCTGCTATGCCTCTCTTCGTTCTGTTCCACCAAAACACTTTCCGCAGATCACGATGCATCTTAGTGGCACCTGGATGAATAGAATATCTAGAATTATAGGCTTTTGTAAGGATCTGTTGCCTCAACTCACCAACAATATGAACACATAAGTTATCGTGATAACGAAGCACACCATCTTCTCCTTGGGGAGAAAACCTCTACATTTTGTTGATGAACTTCACCTTTCAACTGAAGTAATATAGGATCATTATCCTATTTTTGCTTAACCTCTACTACCAATGAAGAGTCGGATCTATTCTGAACTATCACACAACTATTTGACATGTCTGTAAGACCAAATCCTAAGTGAGCAAGCCGGTGAACATCTTTTGTTAATTCCTTTTTTTCTTCCTTAACATGTGCTACACTACCCACAGATAGTTTGCTGAGAGAATCAGCCACTACATTGGCCTTACCAGGATAGTAAAGCACATTCATATCATAGTCCTTGAAGAATTCAAACCATCTCCTATAACGAAGATTCAACTCTTTCTGGGTGAACACATATTGAAGGCTCTTATGATCTGTGAACAGATCTACATGAACACTATACAAGTAATGTCTCCAAATCATTAGGGTAAATACTACAGCTGCAATCTCGAGGTCATGAGTCGGGTAATTCTTCTTATGAACCTTAATTTGTCTAGAAGCATAAGCTATGAACTTACCTCGCTGCATAAAACACACAACCACAGCCAACCCTAGATGCATCACGATAAATCACATAACCGTCTGAACCATCTGGTAGAGTCAAGACAAAAGCTGTAGTCAACCTAGACTTCCGTTCTGAGAAACTTTTCTCGCACTTATCTAACCAATGAAACTTTACTTTCTTCTGAGTGAACTTGGTCAATGGGGAAGTTATTGATGAAAATCCTTCAACAAATCTCCTGTAATAACCAGCCAACCCAAGAAACTTCTGACATTTGTTAGAGAAGTGGGTCTGGGCCATTGTTTCACTATCTTTATTTTCTGAGAATCCACTCGGATTCGTTCGCTAGATACCACATGACCAAGGAAAGCGACTAACTATAACCAAAATTCTCATTTGCTAAACTTAGTCAATAACTGGCGATCTTTGAGAGTTTGTAGAACAACTCCCAGATGAGTCACATGTTCCTCATCATTCCGAGAATATATGAGGATATCATAAACAAAGACAATAACGAATAAATCCAAACACTGTTTGAACACCCTATTCATTAAGTCTATGAAAGCTGCAGGAGCATTTGTTAGTCCAAAATACATAACTACAAATTCTTACCATACTTTGGACAAGTTGGGAAAGTCCTATTACCTAAATTACTCCATTTTCCTTATATATGCATAGGACTTCTGACGACTCTGAGCTGTCTTCAGTGTATCTCGAATTAGATGAACTTTTTCCATACCTTCATGAACCGAATCTATCCCAATCAATGTTGTTTCACCTACTTCAAACCAACGAATTGAAGATCTGTAACTATGTCTATATAATGCCTCATACTAGGCAATCTGAATACTGGAATGAAAACTATTATTATAGGTTAAATCTATGAGAGGTAGGTGATCATCCCAACTACCCTTGAAATCGATCACCCAAGATCTCAATATGTCCTCTAAGGTTTGAATGGTACATTCTGCGTGACCATCTGTTTGTGGATGAAATGTTGTGCTAAGATTTATCTAAGTACCAAGACATTTCTAAAATGATTTCTAGAAATGAGATGTAAATTGAGGACCTCTATTTGAGATGATAGACAAAGGAACCCCATGCAACTTGACTATCTCATTAATGTAGAGTTTAGTGTAATCCTCCGCTGAATCTGCAATCTTGACAGCTAAGAAGTGAACGGACCTGGTAACTTTGTCCACTATCACCCAAATGGAGTCATGTTGTATGTGAGTCAGAGGTAAATCGTAATGAAGTCCATGTTTATCACTTCCCACTTCTATGTAGGAATGTTAATCTCTTGAGTCATACCTCCTAGTTTCTGATGTTCTACCTTAATCTGTTGACAGTTAGGACACTTTGCCACAAAATCTGCTATGTCTCTCTTCATTCTGTTCCACCAAAAGACTTTCCGCAGATCACGATACATCTTAGTGGCACCTGGATGAATAGAATATCTGAAATTATAGGCTTTTGTAAGGATCTGTTGCCTCAATTCACCCACATTAGGAACATATAAGTGACCGTGATAACGAAGCACACCATCTTCTCCTTGGGGAGGAAACCTCTACTTTCTGTTGATGAACTACACCTTTCAACTGAATTAATATAGGATCATTATCTTATTTTTGCTTAACCTCCACTACCAATAAAGATTCGGATCTATTCTAAACAATCACACAACCATCTAACATGTCTGTAAGACCAAATCCTAAGTGAGCAAGCCGGTGAACATATTTAGCTAATTCCTTCTTTTCATCATCAACATGTGCTAAACTACCCACAGATAGTCTGTTGAGAGCATCAGCCACTACATTGTCCTTACCAGGATGGTAAAGCACATTCATATCATAGTCCTTCAAAAATTCAAGCCATCTCCTATGATGAAGATTCAACTCTTTCTGGGTGAACACATATTGAAGGCTCTTATGATCTGTGAACAGAACTACATGAACATTATACAAGTAATGTCTCCAAATCTTTAGGGCAAATACTACAACTACAATCTCGAGGTCATAAGTCGGGTAATTCTTCTTATGGACCTTAATTTCTCTAGAAGCATAAGCTATGAACTTACCTCGCTGCATCAACACACAACCACAGCCAACCCTAGATGCATCACGATAAATAACATAACCGTCTGAACCATCTGGTAGAGTCAAGACTGGAGTTGTAGTCAACCTAGTCTTCAGTTCTGAGAAACTTTTCTCGCACTCATCTAACCATTGAAACTTTACTTTCTTCTGAGTAAACTTGGTCAATGGGGAAGTTATTGATGAAAATACTTCAACAAATCTACTGTAATAACCAGCCAACCCAAGAAACTTCTGATATTTGTTGGAGAAGTGGGTCTGGGCCATTGTTTCACTACCTTTATTTTCTAAGAATCCACTCGAATTTGTTCGCTAGACACCACATGACCAAGGAAAGCGACTGACTATAACTAAAATTCACATTTGCTAAACTTAGTAAATAACTGGCAATCTTTGAAAATTTGCAGAACTACTCTCAGATGAGTCACATGTTCCTCATCATTCCGAGAATATATGAGGATATCATAAACAAAGAAAATAATGAACAAAGTCAAACACTGTTTGAACACCCTATTCATTAAGTCCATGAAAGTTGCAAGAGCATTTGTTAGTCCAAAATACATAACTACAAATTCATAGTGACCATACCGAGTCCTAAAGGTTGTTTTCGGAATGTCACTCTCTTAAACTCTGACCTGATATAGCCAGATCTGAGGTCTATCTTTGAAAAGCAACTACCCCCCTAAAGTTGGTCGAACAAGTCATCAATCATAGGGATGGGATACTTATTCTTGAAGGTGACTTTGTTCAACTAACAATAGTCAATGCACATTCTGAGAGAACCATCTTTATTTTTCACAAACAACACTGGTACACCCCATGGGGAAATAATAGGTCTGATGAACCCCCTACCTAGAAGGTCTTTTAACTGTTTTTTCAATTCCTTAAGCTCGGCTGGAGCCATTCTGTAAGGAGGAATTGAAATAGGCTGGGTATCTGGAAGGAGATCAATTCCAAAGTCCATTTCCCTTCCAGGAGGAACTCCAAGAAGATCTTCTGGAAGAACTTATGGAAACTTATTTAATACTAGAACTAACTTAAGAGTTAGGTTTCGAAGTTTGAATCCTTAACCGCCCAAACAAAATGATAGACATACCCTTTAGAGATCATCTTTCTTGCCTTAAGGTAAGAGATAAATTGACCTACATGCACTAAGCTACTACCCTTCCATTCTAAGACTGGCTCGTTCAGAAACCAAAACCGAACGATCCTAGTTCTACAATCGACTGAGGCATAACATGAATATAACCAATCCATGCCTAGAATAACATCAAAGTCTACCATTTCTAACACTACAAGATATGTTGAAGTGACTTTCTGAGAGATGGTGATAGGACAATTTATGTATACTCGTCTAGCTATAACTGGGTCACCAACTGGGGTAGAGACTGAGAAGGATTCTGAAAGAGTTTCTGGACTGACACCGAAATTTACTTCTATATAAGGAGTTACAAAGGAAAGAGTAGCCCCTGCATCTAACAATGCATAAACATCTAAATGAAAGACTCGTGACTTAACAGTGACCACATCAGGAGTATCTTCTTGGTCCTAGCGAACCTGAAGAGCATCCAACATGTTCTGGCGCTGACCACCACTTGTACCAGATGTAGCACCCTGCTTAGTTGGGTAACCTGCTTGTGCTGCTGGAACTGTAGATTGAGCCATATTATTGTTACCTCCTTGCCCCTACCTGGCAGAAGGGCCATCCTTCAACCTATGGCCAAACTGACCACACCCAAAGCACCCTTCCTTGCCCGCAAGACACTCTCCTAGATAGTTCTTACCATATTTCTGACAAGTTGGGAAAGTCCAATTACCTAAATTACTCCCTTGAGACTTAGAGCCTGATGCCCTACCTTTCTGATCCTATCGAAACCTGGTGGATGGAGCATAAGCTCATGAAGGTGCTAGGGTTGTAGACCTCTGCTGAAACTGTGAGCGATTCCCACCACTCGATTTGTACTGAGAGTATTCATTATTTCCTATTCTAGCCTTCTTGTTGTCTTTAGCCATTTCCTAAGATTATCTCCCTCCACCTGCTGAGCATGGGTCATAAGCCTAGAGATATTCATATCCTCCAGTAACATAGCATTCCTGCACTCTGTCTTTACCAAGTCGTATACCCCAAACAGAAACTTAGTCATTTGTGCCCTTGGATCGAAAACCATATGTGGTGTATACCTGGAGAGTTTGGTGAACTTAAGTCTGTACTCTTGGTCTGACATGGTACCTTGCCTCAAAACACATGAACTCCTAAGTTTTGGCCTCTTTAAACTCTCTCGGGATGAACCTATCCAGAAAAGCTCCAGTAAAACAATCCAAAGTCACAGGAGCTGCATCTGCACCCCTGTTTTCTTTCCACTGAGTGAACCATATGTGAGCCACATCCTTAATCTGGTAGGATGCCAACTCTTCCCTATCATTCCCAGTCATTTGCATCACTCTAAAGATTGTCTTAGCCTCATCAATGAAGTTTTATGGGTCCTCACCAATCTGCAACCCTGGAAACTCAGGCAGATTAATCTGAACAAAATCTCAAACTCTAGCAACCACTGATCAACCATTAGAATTAGTAGGAACTGGGATCTGCTGATTATTTTGGTTGGCTACACTCTGAGCCAAAAGTTGGATAGCATTTTGGAATTCTGCATTCGTAACCTCATGGTCCGGGACAGGAGGAACTGCATTAGCAATGCATGCATTAGCATTCCGTGCATAAGCTCTACAAGGAGGCATGATCTAAAATGCATAACGATGAATTAGAAAGGTGATCATACACACGCGCGATAAAAATAGCAAGAAAGTGAAGTTTTTCTTAAAACATTTTGTAGTCTCTCTCAGTAGATGTGGTGCACTTCACATCCATGAAAGTGACTCTAGTTAGTGCGTCTTTCAGACATCCTAGGACTCTACAACCTAATGCACTGATACCAAGTTTGTCATGCCCCGAGGCAACCCCTTGATGTAAAAATGGGACCTAGGATCACGAGTGACCCCAATTTATCCCTAAAGCTGGCATATCATAATCATACTAAAACAATCTAAATAACATGATACTATGCAGAAGCTAAAACAGTGGTACCTAAAAGTGGGGAATACACAACTAGTCTGAATACATGAAATGTACTAAGAGTTCAATAACAACTGAAAGATCAAACTCAAATCTAAAGTTGAATCTAATACTATGTTTGAAAAGCCTCTACTCACTAGAGTTGCTGGGATATGCCCCCCGCTAACTCTAGAAAAACTAAAAACTGAAAAAAGACTGAATAGAAAAGACATGTTTATTGTCCTCGAAGTATGAGGACTCACCACTGAAGCTGTTGAATACGGACTGGGAACCGATCTATGCGTGATTTGGATGTTGAACACCTGAACATACATCATAAAAGGATGTAACGCAGAGTATGCGTCAGTACTTGGAATGTACTGAGAATGAAGGATATAGATAATAGCTTAACAAAGTATAATAGCTTAACAGATATAACTGAGCTATGACATAATATGAACAGAAACATAGATACTGAAATACAACTGAAAACTGAGCTAAATGCAATGACCAAGTACTAATCATGAATTTAACATGCTGAGACTGAATACTGAAGTATAACTGAAAACCTAGTCAAATGCACTAGAGTCTGACTGTGGGAGCTACTATTAATAGACACAAAACCACGTGAGCAAAATGCGAAGTCCGATGTATACGCCCTATTGAGAAGACCCAATATACCTTGCCAGGGTTATAAAGGCATGACTTGTGTGATCATTAAATCTGATGCCCGCAGAGGGGACTTAAAAACCTACGGAGGCACATAGTTCTGGGACTATAAGGGTAGGCTGAACCCTATTCCAACTCGGTGCTAAGCCTACTCCTAACTGGAAATGTGTATAACACAACATAACTGAAATATTGGATAGCTCAATATTCTGACATGCAAATATGAGAATGCAACATTTATATACTGATAATGTGATATTTGAAACTGGAGCATATATATCTGTTTAATTGACCTAGCAAGTTTAATTTATAAACAAAGAGAATCTACACAACTAGGGTTCTGAATTTCATGTAAGGAACTAAGCAACGATTTCACAGAAACATGATAATCTAATTAAGAATACTATAAAAGCTAAATCACAACTAATATCTAAAGTTTTAAAAACCCTGGGTCTAAGGAAGATATAGTGAATCAAGAATACGACAGAATTCTAGGGACCTAGTGGATGAAAGGAACCCACTAGTGAAATCCCACATACCTGGTGACGAAATCTAAGGACAAATCCTTCGATTTCGGGGATGAAATTGAAGAAAACTTGTTGTGTTCTTGGAAGGTCTTGGTCGACTCTTTCTCCTCTTTTACCCTAAGTTTTGATGAATTTTGGTGAATGAATCGCTTAAGGTAAGTTTTGATTAGAATACTAAGCTCAAACTGAGTAAAACAACATAGTTTAGATCCCCAATGCAAAGGGGAAAAGACCAAAACGACCCCAACTTAAAATCTGATTGAGGCTGACCACAAACGCAATGACGGACCATCACTAGGACCACGGTCCATCGTATGGTTCGTGGTTCATGCGCCAGTGACTACTGGTTTCTGGCACCCCCCTCTACGGTCAACTTCATAGACTGTGTGAAGGACCACAGACCATGAAGGTCACCGTGGTTCTTCATTTGGGGCTAGGGTCCACTAGCTCAAGACGATTGACACCACCACAGCCTTTCATCAAGAAAATGGCCCATGAAGGGCTCTGTGGTATGATGCCAGAGCTCTGGGTGTTTCTTTACTTCCTCCACGAGCCTTCTCATGGCTCGTGAGGTGGTCCGCGACCCGTGAAGGGCTCCGTGGTCCACCACTATTGGGATGGTGTGAACCACGATAAGGGTGACGAACCGTGGTCCTGATCACGGCCTGTGAACCACTCTGTGGTGCACCTATTTCTGGTGTTTTCTACTGGAAAGTCCAAGTCTGATTTCTGAGGTGTTACATTTACCGTCACACCTCCTTTATCAATTTAAGTTCTATTTACCCATTCACAATACATCATTGCCAAATTAGTTCTATAACCCTCTGAACATCATGGCTCTCCTTAAAAATCATAAGCCTAGTTTAAGTCTATCACCTCATGAATACTCTACTCTTTTATTCCACACATGTACTTAGCCTTCACTAACACAATGGCATTGACATAAACTTCCTTCTAGTTAAAGTATACTCTAAGTCATTCTGACTAGTAACTATTCCTCTACCTTTTATCATTAAATCTATACAAAATTATTATTTCTTAGTATTAATAACTTATTGGGTGCATGACTAGAATGACATAATTTACCTCGTCACCATCTCCCTTTCTTAGATTACCGAACCTTTGCATGCATTCTTCTAACTCTGGGCACTTTTACTACTACTGCTTATAACATCATAACCCGTACTATCTTTTCGGGTGACAATACTACCCAAGATATAAAGCACACTTCCTCATAAGGATCTCAACTAAAACAAGGTTTAGACAAAAGAGTTTAGGAGTACATTTCACTTTTAGCTCGAACACACGATTCATTTGAATAACAGTGCATTCTTTCGAATCAGAACACTTAAGCTCACTCACAGGCTTCTCGCAAGCTCCTTTGCAGTCTCATGACTTTCTCAAGACTTTTGTTGAGAGTTACTCATCAATAAGGATCTGACTTTGCTATTTCAACCACCTTTAGTATGAGGGGAAATTGAATGGATTTGAGAAACGCACGAGTATGAATAAGTTCCTTTTGACACACTTCTATCGCACGATTTAAAATATGAAAGAAGGGAAACTTTTCTCAAATGTCTATAGTCCTTAATTTATATAAGTGGGGCCATCAAAACCATAAATAAGATCGTATTGACACAATTTCATAGACACCCTAGTACACTTGATCTTTGTGCTCTAATACCAAGTTTGTCATACCCCGAGCCTACACCCTAGAGGTGACCAGCACTCGAGACCCTTTGTTAGTCCCTAACCAAACCCTTATTCTGGCTGACTACAAACGGAAGACTAACTCAAGCATACATAAGCATCAAATTGGAAGAAATACTTAAATCAGTTTACTGAATCTAAAAACTTTGCTTAATATACTGAGTATAAAACATAAGTTTAAATAAAACATCTGAAAACAAAAACACTCTCCAAAACTGTCTATCTATAAAGCCTCTACTATACAAGGATGAGTGTCAGGAGAAGACCCGCAACTCTTCAAGAGAACTACTTGTAACAACTCATAAAAAGTGGAGTCCTCCAGAAGAAAGGAGGTCTTACTCAAAAACTGATAAAATGATCTCAACGGACTCTTGTTGAGGATCCTATGAACATGTATCTACATCATTAAAAGATGCAGGTCGAATGACATCAGTACATTGAATGTACGAGTATGTAATATAGCCGAATAAGAAAAACTAAATGAAAGGACGCAGTAGATATAGATATATACTCAACTGGATGTAAAGAAATAAAGAACTGAAATTATTAAAACTTTATAAAAATACTTACCCATCTCTGAACTCAATATATTAAGTGATATAATAAAAATACACTATTAACTCTATTTGGGAGATTCTCTAACTGACAACCACCACTATGAGATACGTGATAATACAGCGTCTCGTCCACGCTGTTAGAACTGTCCTATACCTTTTAGGGATAAAACACCTCAGCTAAGTGGATCAACTATGCTATGCTTAATAAAATTAATGAGTCATCTAAAAAGTATGATCCTTTACCCATGTTGGCATACATGGTTTATGAGGATTTTGAGTTGTCTGAACTCATCTCTATATTGGTGCTCAATACTACTCCCAATAATATATATACGCATGATCAAATGTATAAAACATACTCTTTCTCTATCCGAGGTGTTACATCTAGTTACCTTAAAACCTAAAAAAAATAGAATCACTTGGTTCAATCTTGTTCATAATTGAAGAATGGTTCGAATCTTAACTTAGAAATTTCTGGGATGTTACAATAGCAAGCTCGGAATGGAATTCCGACAGTTCCATTAGCTCCGAAATATGGTTTTTGGCCTAGACCTATTATTTGTTTGGGTCCCAAGGCTTTTGGTTTGATTTTGATTTATTAGATGAGATGTGGAGAAAGTTAACGTTAAAGTTTGACTTTAGTCAACATTTGCAGTTAGAAAGGTTATTTTGAGCTTTGATGATTTTACTAGGTCCAAATGGTGATATTTGATCTAGTTGAAGGTTTGGTTCAGTTCCTAAACCTTTTGGATGAGTTTCATGTCCTTATTTGAAAATTTGGAGATTCTTAAGTTAAAGTTGACTTTGGTCGAAATCGGGTTAAGGTGACCTTATTTGGGTGCTTCGATGATTTTATCGTGTCCAAAATATTATTTTTAAGCTAGAAGCATATTTGGTTTGTGTTCGGGAGGTTCCAGATGAGTTTTGGGTGAGTTTCTAAGATTTTTGGGTGTCTTGGCATTGTTTCAACAATTTATGTCAACCAAAGGATTCATTATTAGTTTTTAAGATTGAAAAACTATTCCAAAACTTCTAAAATTTTGAGCAAGAATTACAGGACTGATTTGTAAAGTTTGGTGCATTTTCGCTAAGCCAAAATTGGACTTTCTTTGCAATATATGAGATACTTGTTTATCGGGCAGAAATGATATTTTATTGGGCAAAGATTGAACAAGCAGCTCCGTATCATTATTTAAGACAATTAGGGGGGGAAATCGGATCATTTCACTATCGTATGAGGAAGTTAGGACTCTTTTAGTGGAATTTTAAGTTGTTGGTACGCTCGTATAAATACAGTTGTACATGTGTTTAATTTTCACACTTTTCATTTAATAAGTTGAGCATATTGGGAGTTGTAGAGCTCGAAATGGAGAGATTCTTGTGGCATTCTTCTCGATTTAGTATGAGAGTTAGTATCTGATCCTCATTTTGACATTTTCTCATGATTTCTCCATTTGGTTTTCTTTCCTTATCTGTGTACTTCTTGGGGGAAATTGAGATTTTATCGATTTGGACTGAGTTTTTGATGAAAAAAATGTATATTTAGAATCCTTCGGTTATGGGTAAACTCAATATTGCATAAACTTGTTGATTCATCAACTATTTTCATCATAGTAATCGCGTATAAGCTTGAGAATTTGGGTTTTTTTCTGATAAAGTTAAAGTTTGATAAATTAAATATTTCAAGTCGATTTTAACTCTGTTTTCGATGAAATTTCATAATTGAACTTTCCTAAGAATGGTAATATATTTTTCAAGAAATATTTCAAATTCGAGTCAGGGTTACGAACCTGAGTATTGGGGGTTTTCTCATGAACTTGTGTTTTAAGTAAAGCAGAGTTTTGAGTATGATTTCAAATTATTTTTTTAGAGCCTAATATGGGCTAGGCCCATTAGATAGGTCTGACCTAACCTGTGATTTAATAGGATTGGGTTAAGATTTTTTATGCCAATTTAGGAAATGAGATTTTTGGTTCATCCGGAATAAGTCTGTTGAATGGTGGGGCTTGAGAAATGTGAGTAGTGATGGCCTGGGGGCCAAATAAAAATTAAATAGAGTATTAAAAATAACAAGAGTCCAAGCTCAAAATCTATTTATAATTTTAAATATTAATATTTAAATACAAATTATACTTATAAAATGTGTAATTATGTATATTACATAAAATAAGAATTGCCTAAACTTTCTAGGTAATCAGTATGTAGCCTATTTATTCACCATCACCGGCAACCATCTTCTCTTAGCCTATTTTTTTCATCAATTGTATTTAGAAAATAAGAATTGAACGAACAAAAATATAAATATGAAATAAATCTTTTACATGATATGAATAATCATAAAAGAGCGGATTGTGGGGAGAAAAATAGAGATAATATAAGTGATAGAAAAAAAGTCTGATACAATACTAATTATGCATAAAATAGGAACTGAGTATAACCGTGTAAATTTTTTATTATATTAATATTGTAACTATGTTGATAATTATTTCAAAGTAGAATGTTATTGAGTAAATATATGCCTTATGTCTGTCTAGTTATGTAGATTTTTCTAATAAAAATGGTGGTCCTGGACCATTTTCATAAAAAAAAAATACTACATTGTTTTTTCAATTTCACCGCAACATGGTGCCAACCGTGCTGAATTTTAATGCATTGAGCGTTACAATGCGATGAACATTGTCGAATTCAAAATATTAATTATTTTTATTTTGGATTCATTTTATTTCTTCCAAGACTTTTTCTACACTTATTAATAGTTCTTAAACACGTTTTGGAGGACAATCTTTAACCTACGAAGAAAATTTTGACTAAGGAAGAACTAGGAGTCGTCGTAGAGATCAATTTTTTTTTTTTGATTCTATCTTTTATTTTCCATATTATTTATTATCATATATTTCTTTGAGACGATTTTTAGTAATTCCTTCATGTCTATGTGGAGCTAATCTTCTCATTCTAAAATTATGACATTTTCATAATAATTGTTGTTTGAATTTGAATTAACCTGTTAAGATATTATCACGGTGCTTCATTTCAAGTAGTCAATTTAATTAATATTGATCTAAACTTTTTTTTTTGCTTCGTGACCAATATAACATATCTAAGAACCCTAGATATGACTCCAGAAGGGGAGTCTAGGCTATGCAATAGGGTTAAGTAGATCGTGATCTTTACCTTGTATTGGTGATTGATTTTTGGTTAGGACATGAATGTACGTAATTGCCTTGATTGGTTAATATACGGTAAAATTGTGTTTTTTGATTACTGAGAGGTAGGCATGAAAGTGAGGGCTTGATCGGAGGGCTACGCAACTTGAGAGAACCTGCTATAATAATTTTTGTTTAAAACTATAAAAGTTTAAATTTCACCCTTTAAAAGTTTGAAAATTTAAATTCAAACTTTATAACTATAAAACTATAAAAGTTTAAATTTCACACTTTAAAAGTTTGAAATTTTAAATTTAAGACAATAACAAAAAAAAAATTAAGGCGAATAGCCTATACTTTTATTAATATTAATTAAATAGTACAAGTTGAGTTACAAAATATTAGTAGAGTATTAAAAAATCTAATCTACACAGCCACCTTCTAGGAAGGATTCTGTTTGAATTAGACCTCAAATTATTATACTCATACTAATAGACATTTAAATTTAATAGTTCATGCTACCAAGGAAATCTTTTTTTAAATCATTTTACATTTCTCTAGTAACATGCTCTGGAATTGGTTGATTAGATAGTTCCTCCATTGCATCAATGTCGTCGTCAGTAAAATCTTGCATTATTTCATCAACGTCATTTTCAAATTTGGTCGGTAAAGGTGGACGACCATAACTCCTTCTCTCGCCATTAATCCAATCTCTAAATAGTACTGATATATATGCTCTCCAATTTGAAATCTTGCTGCACTAAAAGTGTCTTCTGAAGCTACTGAAGATGCTTGAATAGCTAGCACATCTCAGGCAAACGGTTGAAGTTTAGGTTTTGTATTTTGATTAATATATGCATCAAAATCATTTCTATCATTATGAGAAAGTTCAAGATAACAATCTATCATATCATCAAGATCATCTTCATTATATCTACTCCTAGAATTTTGAGGCTCTTCATTACATACTACATTCATTCTATTAAAATTATACAAGTCATACAATTTTCTAGCTTCAATTTTTATATTATCTTTAACATCTTGACAACTAGGTATTTCATCATCTTCACTATCAATACCCAAATTAAAATACAATTTATCAACCATTTGTGATGCACCTTCATCTTTGTAATGTGGGTTTAACAAACAAGCGGTTAAATAAATTTGAGGAATAGGAATAAAATATTTTTAATTTGTTTCAATCATTTTCTTAATAGATTCTTCAAATCTTGGTTTATTTTTGAATTTATAAAATTTACTAGAAATAGCACAAATATTAGGTAAAACAAACCAAATAGTTGGATAATAAAGTGCAGATATTTTTTTTGTAGTTAAATAAAAAACTTTTAAGAATTCTATAAAAAAATTTATGTCATTGCAATCATTATCATCAAGTTTATATGTCATATTTGAAGTATGAGCATTTCAAACCATTTGTAAAGGTTTCCTATATTCATAAGCAACTTCAAGCATTTCATATAAAGAATTTCATCTAGTACACACTGATTTTGGATTTTTTCTCTACGTCTAGACTTAACTTGACATTTAAAAATAAAATGACATGCAGTTTCAACTTTTATGCAACCATCATTATACATTGCTATACCATCTCTAACAATCAAATTATACATGTGTGCAGCACACCTAATATAAAAACCATCAATATAAATAGGGCAAAGAGACGGTTTTAGTATTTCAACATCAGATCTATTATTAGAAGCATTATCTAAGGTGACACTACTTATTTTATCACAAATTTCATAGTTTTGTAAAACATTTATAATTGTTTGAGCTATATAACTACCGGTTTTATGCATTTCAGAACATTTATAATCTAAAATTCTTTTTTGCAAAGTCCAATTTTCATCAATCCAATGTGCAGTAACAGTGAAATAATCATTACCATTTATACTACGGCCCATATTAGAAGTAATAGCTATTTTACAATTATTATAATAAAATAAACAACGAAGATATTGAAATTGTTGAGCTTGATAATCAATGATAGCCTTTTTAATTGTATTTCTAGTAAAACCTTTAAAATGTAGATTATACACAATTTGAATATAATGAATAAAATCGAGATTTTCAGCAAAACTAAATGGCAAACCCATAACAACAATCATTTTAGCTAATTCTTCAAGATCTTTTTCTCTACTATATGACCGTTGTATACTAGAACCAGAAACATTAGAAGGATTTAATTGTGTTTGGACCATATTAGAGCCCCCTACTCCTACATTTTCAGGAAGGGTGGTACAATTCTTTTTAGCTTTGGCTACAACTTTAGCATGCAAAAATTTATTTTTACAACATGACATTAAATGATTAGTCAAATGTCCCGTCCCACCCTGTTTTTCTACAGTTTTATGATTCATTCTATGTTTACATTTATTATAAACAGTTTGAGTTTTATCTTCATTCTGAGTCATAAATTGTCACACAACTGATTTTTTAGCGCGTTCTACCTTAGGCATAGGATGCACGAGGGGGACGGGAGCAGGACAACGAAAGGGAGCGGGAGGGGAAGAGGGACTGGGAGTCCGAATAGTAGTCATAACTGGCTCAGTTTCATTATCATCATATTCATCAACATTATTATCAAAACTATCAATATAATCATTATCATCATCATGTTCATCATCTTCAGGTAATTCCTCATAAAAATTACCAAACCTTCTTTGTAAATGTTCATGATAAGGATCTTATCCACTATTACTATCAATATTAAAAACAATTTCATCAACATGCGTATAATCATCCGTATTTATTCTTAATTGAGAAGCTTTTTTAGTTTTAGATTTAGAAGTATTACCAGTTTTTTTATTTTTCTTGGATTTTGAGCTCCAGAAATTAGTGATCGAATCAACTATGGTTGTTTTACCCTTGTCAACATTCTTTTTACCGGAATCCATATTCAAATATATAAAGTGAGAAAATTATATATAACACGAAAATATAATGCAAAGTTTTAAACAAATAAATAACTAAATAAGTAGAGACTAGAGACTAATTACTCACAAAATAAATAATTAAATGCAAACAAATAAATAACTACATGAAAAGTGAGTTGGAACTAATGTACCAAATGTCTACATAAAAAAGTAGACGTGTATGACCGAAAGCCGAAAATTGAAAGTTGAATTTTGAAGCTTAAATTTCCAAAGACCAAATTCGTAATTTTAACGAGAATAAGAGATTAGAGAGTAGAGACTTGAGTGAGACTTTTGAGAGTTGTTGAGAGAGTAGAAGATAATATTTTCGTGAGTGAGAAGAATGAAATATTGGGGGTATTTTGTAACATCTCGCAATTTGAAATAACTAGGAAGAAGCTAATAATTGGAAATAGTCATTTTTGGAAAGAATGAAAACCTAGAAATTTGTTTAAGTTAGAAAAGGTTGAGTTTTGGTCAACTTCAATCGGCCATAAATCCTAGCTCAGGATGAGTTAGGTGTACTTCAAGGCATGGTTGGAAAGCTCTTGGAATGATCTTTCCAACGCCGCCAATTTTGCACAATTCCGAGTTTGTATGAGTAAGCTATGCCCTTTGAAAGTTGGGATGTTGGATTAAGGAAAGTCTAATACGGATTTTGGAAGGGTAATTTAGTCTTTTCCTTACCTAATTATTCTAATTCATAGTTAGGAGATTAATTGGGGTAAAACCAGATTTTGGTCAGTTTAGAAAAGTTAGAGTTCACGCTAGGGCTTGGAGTAAAGAGGAGAAAGGAGAAGAGGAAGCAAGATTAGTCGATTTCGTCAAGGATAGCTTGTGGATTTCGTCGGGGATGATCCCTACAAGGTATGTGAGATCACATAGTGTTGGGTTAGTTCACCCACGCGCCAACCATGATTCAATTCAGCAAATTTAAGTCTTTGAAAGTTTAGAAATTGAGTTCTTGATGAACATTGTCGAAAGTTTCGTTGAATTTTTTGTGGGTTGTGTTGTTGGAGTTTCTTACGATTTGATTCATGTTTCCGAGTGTAATTTCGAGTTGAATCTGGTCTATATTGAGGATATAATTGACTCTAAGTATTTGGGGAAAGAACTAAGTTTATTGGGAGAGTTTAGAGTTGAAAACAGAAAAGAAAAGTCGTCAAGCACCTGGGGATAGGGGTGGGGAGTCGCGCCAGCCAGCGCGCCCCAAAAGTGTCTCTGAATCTTCACCCTTGGGGCACCACTCCAGCCAGCGCAACCCAGACCAGTCCCTGAATGTTGAGGGCTGGCGCCCCGCACCTCTCAGAGCGCCAAGGACGCCAGTTCTCCCCATTCGTTCCCCATCTTTTCATAGTTGTTCCTTAGCAATATACCTATGTTTTCTAGTTGATTCCAACACTCTAAGGTACATCCAAACACCATGAAATCATCCATAAACATGAGATCATGAAACTTGAATCTATAATCCAATTCAAGGAAAGTTAAGAATAAAGTCAAGAGAAGTTAAGAGTCTAGTCTAGAAGTTAAGAAGTAAGTCAAAGTAAAGTTTATAAAGTTTTCAAAAGTCTTTACCAAACGTTTTAACCTTGTTTTAAGACTCAAGTCTCAAGTTAAGCAAAGAGTAAAGATTTGAGTTCATTTCTCAAAAAAAAACTATAAGGGAACTAAGTATTCCCAAAGAGTTTATAAATGTTTTCACATTTTGAGAAAGAAAAGGGAACATCAATTCCAAGAGAGCTTTTAAGCTAAGTTTTGAGTAATTATCTCAAACCAAAGAACGAAGTTTTAAAACATATGAGCTAAGTATATTTTAGGGAGTAGTATTGAGCACCGATATAGGGAGGCGAGTTCATATTAACTCAAGTCTCCATAAACCATGTTGCCATCATGGGTATTAATAGGTCATGTTTTCCAGATGATCACATAAGTTAAGCTAGTGGATCCACTAAGTTAAGTAGTTCTATATGATGGCAAAGTATAGGACAGTCTGGCAGCGTGATGGTAAAGACGATGTATCACCACTTAGGCTCATAGTGGTGGTTGTCAATTAGAAAATCTCACACCTAAACTATATTACTTTATTATATGAGTAAAGTTGAGTTTGTTATTGCATTTTGTTTAACGAACTAAGTTGCTTTTACTGTTTTATAAAGCTTTTCATATATTGCATGTGTTCATTGCTTTATTTTAAGTTAAGTTATTCATGAGTTGAGAAGAGCCAAGGTAAGTGTTTATTTCAGAATCTTTTCAAGCCTTTGTATTGTTTAGCATTCCAACTCGCATACTCGTACATTCAATGTACTGATGCAGGTGACCTGCATCGTATTATAATGCAAACATAGGTAACCATGATCAGCATTCAGCGCCTTTTTGATCCAGCTTGAGCATTCAGAGTCTGTTGGTGAGCCTCTTTGCATTCCGTAGGACTCCTTTATTTTCTTTCTAGTCTTTCAGATGTTAGGATGATCGGGGGTCTTGTCCCGACATCTCTCTTTGTTTTAGAGGCTTCATAGATAGTTAGTAGTCGAATGTCTTTACATTGGCATTTCATATGTTAAGACTTGAGTTGCCATTTTGGCCAAGTTGAATGTTGACTTTTAAACATTCTAAGCTATTTGAGTAAGTTCAGTTTTGAGATAGTTGAGTTATTTAGCATGTGAATCTCTTTCTTAATGCTTATAGTCTTCTGCTGAGTTAAGTAAGTCAGGCCAAGGGTTCACTTGAGGCCAGCAATGGTCTTCGAGTGCCGGCCACGTCCAGGGTGTAGGCTTGTGTCTGTAGAGTCCTAGTTATCGGTGTGAAGCACGCCACATCTATAATTAGGAGGCTGCAACATTTAGGAAATTCCTTCACTTCTTTCATACTCATTTTGTGTGTTAGAGTTCTATCTCTAAAAGTTTCTTTCTAACTCGTGCTTACGCGTAACCGATTTTGAGTTGGCCTATGGTCAAGAGTGCCTTCACGAGGCGTTTCTTTCCTCGTGAGCTAAGAGAAACAAAGAGATGGTTGCTGACATGAGGAGCATGATGAGTTTATTCGTAATTGGGTTTACTCGTCTGTTAAGTAAGGAAAGTAAGGCAACCATTCTATTAGGTTACATGGTCATAGCAAGGCTGATGATCCATGTGCAACAAGTTGAGAAGAACCAGCTAAAGGATAGAGAAACGTTTGAGAATAAGAGGGCTAAGATATTAGGGAATGAATCCGGGCAGCAAAAGAGTAATGTGAACCGGTCTTCTTTCCAACATAAGCAGAAAGGACCTGCTTCATCATCTACTAGTGCACCTGCACCAAGGAACAAATGTGAGTACAATAGTTAGAATTCTCAGAACTTCAGATCTAGACCTGTGCATTCGCAAGGTAGTATGGCACAAAAGGGTACTAAGACTTCTGCATGTGCTAAGTGTGGTAAGAGACATTCAGGGGTGTGTCGTGATGGCTCCACTAGTTGCTTCAAGTGTGGCCAGAACGGTCATTTTATGAGAGAGTGTCCTAAGAGCAGACAGAGTAATGGTAATAGGGGCAATAGAGCCCAGTCTTCTTTAGTTGCTCCACCAGACATAGTTGCACCTAGATGGGCTATTTTCGGTACTGACGGAGGATCAAACCGCTTGTATGCTATCAATAGTCACCAAGAGCAAGAGGATTTGCCAGATGTTGTCACTGGTATGATCCAAGTCTTCAATTTTGACGTTCTTCCTCAGCAACTTCTTGAGCCCTTCAGTGTTTCTACACATGTTGGTGAGTTTATTCTAGCAGAAAGAGTCTATCGAGATTATTTCATTTTCGTCAATCACAAGAGTACCATGGCTGATTTAATTGAGTAAGACATGGTAGATTTTGATATCATTTTTGGTATGGACTGGCTTCATGCCTGTTATGCCTCAATTGATTGTAGAACTCGAGTTGTCAAGTTACAGTTTCCAAATGATCCAGTCTTAGAGTGGAAAAGCAGTTCAGTAGTGCCTAAGGGTCGTTTCATTTCATTCCTTAAGGCAAGAAAGTTAGTTTCAAAGGGTTGTATCTATCACTTAGTCTGAGTTAATGACTCTAGTGTTGAGATATCTCTCATTCAGTCAGTTCCTATAGTAAGGGAGTTTCTAGAAGTCATTCCTGATGATCTACCCGGAGTCCCTCCTGAGAGAGAAATAGACTTCGGCATAGACATCATTCCATCCTATCTTTATTCCGCCATATAGAATGGTACTAGCAGAGTTGAAAGAGCAGTTGAAACATCTCCTAGATAAGGGTTTCATTCGACCAAGTGTCTCGCCTTGGGGCACTCCGTTCTTGCTTATGAGAAAGAAAGATGGTTCCCTTAGGATGTGTATAGACTACCGCCAGTAGAACAAGGTTACCATCAAGAATAAGTATCCTTTTTCGAGGATTGATGATCTTTTCGATCAGCTTCATGGTGCTTCCTGTTTCTCAAAAATTGACCTCAAATCAGGTTACCATCAGTTGAAAGTAAGGGAATGTGACATTCCAAACACAGCATTCAGGACCCGTTATGGTCATTAGGAGTTTTTGGTCATGTCGTTCGGTTTAACTAATGCACCAGCAGTGTTCATGGACCTTATGAATAAAGTCTTCAAACCTTATTTAGATATGTTTGTTATCGTCTTCATTGATGACATACTAATCTATTCAAGGAATGAAGAGGATCATGCTAGCCAACTCAGAATAGTTCTTTAGACTTTGAAAGATAAGGAGTTGTATGCCAAGTTCTCTAAGTGTGAGTTTGGGCTTGAGTCTGTGGCATTCTTAGGCCATATTGTGTCTGGAGAGGGAATTAAAGTTGATACTCAAAAAATTGAGGCAGTGCAAAATTAGCCTAGACCCACATCTCCAACTGATATTAGGAGTTTCTTGGGTTTAGCTGGCTATTATAGAAGGTTTGTAAAGGGATTCTCTTCTATTTCGTCTCCTTTGACCAAGTCAACTCAGAAAACAGTGAAGTTGCAATGGTTCGAAGCTTGTGAGAAAAGCTTTCAGAAATTGAAAAAGAGGTTGACTACTGCCCCAGTTTTGACCTTACCAGAAGGTACTCAAGGTTTTGCGGTGTATTGTGATGCATCTAGAGTTGGTTTGGGTTGTGTCTTAATGCAGAATGGAAAAGTTATAGCTTATGCCTCCAAACAGTTGAAAGTTCATGAGAAGAATTATCCAACCCATGATCTAGAGTTGGCTGCTGTAGTTTTCGCTTTGAAGATATGGCGCCATTATTTGTATGGTGTTCATGTGGATGTGTTCACCGATCACAAGAGCATTCAATATGTGTTCACTCAAAAAGAACTTAATCTCAGACAGAGGAGGTGGTTAGAGTTACTCAAGGACTACGACATGAGTATTCTTTACCACCCAGGTAAAGCTAATGTTGTTGCTGATTCCTTAAGCAGGTTGTCTATGGGTAGCACCGCCCATGTTGAAGAAGGAAATAGAGAGTTAGCAAAAGATGTGCACAGACTGGCATGCCTGGGAGTCAGACTTATGGATTCGACAGAAGGAGGAATAGTGGTGACAAATGGGGCTGAGTCATCATTAGTGTCAGAAGTAAAAGGCAAGCAAGACCAAGACCCTATTTTGCTTGAATTGAAGGCAAATGTTCATAAGCAAAAAGTATTAGCTTTTAAACATAGGGGAGATTGTGTATTGAGATATCAAGGTAGGTTGTGTGTACCAATGGTGGATGGACTCCAAGAAAGGATCATGGAGGAAGCTCATGGCTCCAGATATTCCATTCATCCGGGTTCCACCAAGATGTATCGTGATTTGAAAGAAGTGTATTGGTGGAATAGTATGAAGAAGGGCATTGCAGAATTTGTTGCTAAGTGTCCAAACTGCCAACAAGTTAAGGTAGAGCACCAAAGGCCCAGTAGTTTGGCATAGAATATAGAACTTCCGAAATAGAAGTGGGAGATGATTAATATGGATTTCACCACGGTCCTGCCAAGGTCTCGTAGACAGCATGATTCTATTTGGGTGATTGTCGACAAAATGATAAAATCAGCCCATTTTCTATCGATAAAGACTATTCATTCAGCAGAAGACTATGCCAAGTTATATATTCAAGAGGTGGTAAGACTTCATGGAGTCCCAGTCTCCACCATTTCAAATAGAGGTGCACAATTTACTGCACTGTTCTGGAAATCTTTTCAGAAAGGTTTAGGTTCGAAGGTGAACTTAAGTACTGTCTTTCATCCTCAGACAGATGGGCAAGCAGATCGCACTATTCAGACATTAAAATATATGTTGAGGACCTGTGTGAACGATTTCAAAGGTAATTGGATGATCATCTACCCCTTATTGAATTCGCTTACAACAATAGTTACCACCGTAGCATCCAAATGGCTCCATATGAAGCTTTTTATGGGAGAAGATGCAGATCTCCTATTAGATAGTTTGAAGTTGGTAAAGCAGGGTTGATAGGACCAAATTTAGTGCATCAAGCGATGGAGAAGGTGAAAGTGAATCAAGAGAGATTGAAGACGGCATAGAGTCGTCAGAAATCCTACATTGATGTAGGAGAAGGGAGTTAGAGTTTGAAGTAGATGATTGGGTATATGTAAAAGTTTCACCCATGAAGGGTGTTATGAGGTTTGGTAAGAAGGGGAAACTTAGTCCCCGATATATTGGACCTTATCAAATATCCAAGAGGATTGGCAATGTAGCTTATGAGTTGGAGCTGCCACAAGAGTTAGTCGCGGTTCATCTGGTGTTTCACATCTCCATGTTGAAAAAGTGCATGGGCGATCCTTCACTCATCATACCAACTGAACATTTTGAGATCAAGGATAGCTTATCTTATGAGGATATTCCTGTTCAAATCTTAGATCGCCAAATTCGCAACTTGAGAACTAAGAAAGTAGTATCAGTCAAAGTCCGTTGAGGAACCAATTTGTTGAGGAAGCTACTTGGGAAGCTAAAGAGGATATGAAGAAGAGATATCCACATCTCTTTGAGTCCGTATAAAATGCATACCAAGGTATTAATTCTCTTCTTAGTACCCTTTAAATTATGAGTGCGCATGTTGTTTGTTTAAAATTGCTTGTTAGGTGTTTCAACTTGATGTTACACCCTTAGCCTAGTAAGAGTAATCTCATTCGAGGATGAATGTTCCCAAGGGGGAGATATTGTAACATCTCGCAATTTATAATAACTAGGAAGAAGCTAATAATTGGAAATAGTCATTTTTGGAAAGAATGAAAATCTGGAAATTTGTTTAAGTTAGGAAAGGTTGAGTTTCGGTCAACTTCAAACGGCCATAACTCCTAGCTCAGGATGAGTTAGGTGTACTTCTATATATGGTTGGAAATCTCTGGGAATGATCTTTCCAACACCGCCGTGTTTGCACAATTCCGAGTTTGTAAGAGTAAGTTAGGCCCTTTGGAAGTTGAGATGGTGGATTAAGGAAAGTCTAATCTGGATTTTGGAAAGGTAATTTAGTATTTTCCTTACCTAGTCATTCTAATTCATTTTTAGGAGACTAATTGGGGTTAAACCAGATTTTGTTCAGTTTAGAAAAGTTAGAGTTCACGCTAGGGCTTGAAGAAAAGAGGAGAAAGAAGAAGAGGAAGCAAGAATCGTCGATTTCGTCAAGGATAGCTTGTGGATTTCATCGGGGGTGATCCCTACAAAGTATGTGAGATCACATAGCATCGGGTTAGTTCGCCCACGGGCCAACCATGATTAAATTCAGCAAATTTAAGTCTTTGAAAGTTTAGAAATTGAGTTCTTGATGAACATTGTCGAAAGTTTCATTGAATTTCTTGTGGGTTGTGTTGTTGGAGTTTCTTGCGATTTGATTCATGTTTCCGGGTGTAATTTTGAGTTGAATCTGGTATATATTGAGGATAAAATCGAATCTAAGTGTTTGGGGAAATAACTAAGTTGATTGGGAGGGTTTAGAGTTGAAAAAAGAAGAAGAAAAGTCGTCAAGCACCTGGGGATAGGGGTGGGGCGTCGCGCCAGCCAGCGCGCCCCAAACGTGTCTCGGAATCTTCACCCTTGGGGCACCACACCAACCAGCGTACCCCAGACTAGTCCTTGAATGTTGAGGACTGGTGCCCCGCGCCTCTCAGAGCGCCAGGGACGTCAGTTCTCCCCATTCGTTCCCCACCTTTTCGTACTTGTTCCTTAGCAATGTACCTATGTTTTCTAGTTGATTCCAACACTCTAAAGTACATCCAAACATCATGAAATCATCCATAAACATGAGATCATGAACCTTGGATCTATAATCCAATTCAAGGAAAGTTAAGATCAAAGTCAAGAGAAGTTAAGAGTCAAGTCTAGAAGTGAAGAAGCAAGTCAAAGCAAAGTTTATAAAGTTTTCAAAATTCTTTAACAAATGTTTTAACCTTGTTTTAAGACTCAAGTCTCAAGTTAACAAAGAGTAAAGTGTTGAGTTCATTTCACAAAAAAAGCTATGAGGGAACTAAGTATTATCAAAGAGTTTATAAATGTTTTCACATTTTGAGAAAGAAAAGGGAACATCGATTCCAAGAGAGCTTTTAAGCTAAGTTTTGAGTAATTATCTCAAACCAAAGAAACAAGTTGTTTTAAAACATATGAGATAAGTATATTTTTGGGAGTAGTATTGAGCACCGATATAGGGAGGCGAGTTCATATTAACTCAAGTCTCCATAAACCATGTAGCCATCATAGGTATTAATAGGTCATGCTTTCTAGATGATCACATAAGTTAAGCTAGTGGATCCACTAAGTTAAGTAGTTCTATATGACGGCAAAGTATAGGACAGTCTGGCAGCGTGATGGTAAAGATGTTGTACCACTACTTAGGCTCATAGTGGTGGTTGTCGGTTATAGAAACTCCCACCCAAACTATATTACTTTATTATATGAGTAAAGTTGAGTTTGTTATTGCATTTTGTTTAACGAACTAAGTTGCTTTTACTGTTTTATAAAGCTTTTCATATATTGCATGTGTTCATTGCTTTATTTTGAGTTAAGTTATTCATGAGTTGCGAAGAGCCAAGGTAAGTGTTTTTTTCAGAATCTTTTCAAGCCTTTGTATTGTTTAGAATTCCAACTCACATACTCATACATTCAATGTACTGATGCCAGTTGTCCTGCATCATATTATGACACAGACACAGATAACCAGGATCAGCATCCAGCGCCTCGTTGATCCAGCTTGAGCATTCAGAGTCTATCGGTGAGCCTCATTGCATTCCGAAGGACTCCTTTATTTGCCTTCTAGTCTTTCAGATGTTAGGATGATCGGGGGTCCTGTCCCGACATCCCTCTTTGTTTTAGAGGCTTCATAAATAGTTAGTAGTCGGATGTCTTTACATTGTCATTTCATATGTTAAGACTTGAGTTGCCAATTTGGCCAAGTTGAATGTTGACTTTTAAACATTCTAAGCTATTTGACTAAGTTATTTGAGTAAGTTTAGTTTTGAGACAATTGTGTTATTTAGCATGTGAATCTCTTTCTTAATGCTTATAGTCTTCCGCTGAGTTAAGTAAGTCAGGCCAAGGGTTCGCTTGAGGCCAGCAATGGTCTTCGAGTGCCAGCCACATTCAGGGTGTACACTCGGGGCGTGACATATTTATAGTTTAAAAAAGGGATAAAAATGTAGTTTTTAGAAGGTTGGGGTATTAAAAAAAGTTTGGGGGGATAGGGGGTGTAAAGGGGAGTTATGGGGGTGAAAGAGTCGTTGGTGGGGCCCAAACTCGTTACCCTACGGCTCTCAAAATGGCTATATTTAACATTTAAAAATAAACTAAATTGGATCGGAACCGGTATTTACTTGACCGGGACTAACCAGTATCTCGGTTTCCATCCCGTTACCCCTCCCAGATGCCCTAGACACCGGCCCTAACCGGTACAAGCCGTAACGAAATCTGACCGGTAACGGACCGGGACGAAACGGTACCGGAACCGGCACCTCCCAGTTCCATTGCCAACCATAAGTTGGGGTGTGTTGGATCTCATTCTAAATAATTTTTTATTACGTTTAAATAGTGACATGGAAATCGAGTCATCCCAACCTATGGAAAGGTGTATAGAAGAGGAGCAAGGGCTTACATTCTAAAATTTGACAGAACATCTCCAACCCATCTCTATTTTACTTTCTATTCTCTATATTTAGAGAGTAAAATAGAGAATGGACTCTCCAACCCCCCTCCATATTACTCTCTATCCTCCAATTATAGGGAGGTGAATAGTAGTTCTCCAAATTTGGAGAACTATTATTCACCTCTCTATTTCACTTTTTGATTATTTTAATATTATTTTTATTATATCATTAAATAAGTCTTTATTATTTGTAATTAATTTTCTAATATAATATAACATCTAAAAACATATTATTGACAAGTTACTATTTCTATCCGAATTAATAGTTTTCTATTTTATTTTAAAAAAAATCGTCACTTTAAATATGTAATTTCAAATTATTTTAATATTATTTATATCATATGAGACTATTAATTAAGTCTTTAATAGTTGAATTATTTTCTAAGTAAAAATATACTATTGATAAGTATACTACTTTCATCCCGAATTAATATTTTTTCTAATTTTATTTTTTTTAAATTCTTCAATTCAAATATAATTTAAAATTATAATTATTTTTCAATATGAAGAATACACAAAATTTATATGATAATTCAAACAATCTACTTTTATGTTATAGTGATAAATTATTAAACTACACTTTTTAATGAGCATGAAAATACTTTTTGCAATAGTTCAAAATGGAATATGGGAAGTAAATTACTACACGAAATAATTGGATACAAGATAAAATTGTTAATTTAAACAATTTTTAGCTACACATAAAAAAAATATGGACAAAAAATTACTCATTTCGTACTCCGTAATGCATTAATAGAGTATTATGGGAGCAACATAATAGTCTTGAAAGTCGATTATTTATGTAAAATTTAAAATTAAATTTTACGATAATACATTATTTATTATGTAATTGTATTTCATCAATGATTTCACTTTTATTTGAATTGTTTGTTAATATGTATTATGTATAATATTGTTGTAATTTATTTTATTTAGAAATTTAGAATAAAATATAATTTTATATTTAATGTATAATTTGAAAAGAACAAAATTTATATTACATGAAGATTATATAAATTATAGGGTAATTATTTGCAAACAGACCAAAGGATCTATATTATGAAATAGGAAAATAAAAATGAAATAGAAATAATAATATAATATTGGGGAAAGAGAACAAGATTCCTTTTCGACCGTAAAATAGAGAATTGGGTTAAAATTAGTTGTCTGAGAAAATAAAAAACTGTATTTTTAAAGAGTAAAATAGAGGGTAGAGTTGGAGATGCCCTCACGTAGAAAAAAGACAATGATATTCTTCACTTAAAGGCAAGAAGTGAAAGATGCGACATTTATTTTTGATTCTTTGGTCTTTACACCACCGCCTCTATAGCGTAGCATAAAATTTGATACAAAATTATGGGTGAAATTTATATACTCAAGATGGAGGAAAAAGTGGGAAAGTGATAGTAGGACGCCACAAGGTTAAAATCAGTCGTATTTTTAAGGCAATTTAATTTTAATGTGTTTTTATTATTATTATTATTATTATTATTATTATTATTATTATTATTATTTTCAAGAAGTTCTATCTTTTCAAAGTAATTAATTGAGGGTATAATAGGTAAAAAAAATGGTCCTTTCTTGATTTGTCAAAATGGACAAGTAATTAGGGACAATTAAAAAAGGAAAAATGGACAAGTAATTAAGGACAAAGGGATTACTTTTAAAGAATCCAACAATATTTTTTGGGGAAGTGCTAAATGGCAAGAAAATTTGGCCAGAAAATTAAAAAAACTATATATTTTTTTTATTTTAGTTTTTTTAATTTTAAAACAAACTGATATTTTTTTCATTTTTTAGTTAAAACTAGTATACGTACCCGCGCATTGCGCGAAAATTAAAGAGTTCTCTCATCTACACATAAATAACAATAAAAAAAAGTCTCAAAAAATGAGTGAATGTATCTCATAATGAACAACACTACAATAGAGAATCTAACAAAACAAACTAAAAGACTTCATCTTTTGAGATTTAGTAGAGAGACTTCACAGAATTCAATTATAACATTCCATTAAAATTCAGTACAATATAAATTTCTTAGAGAACTGCAAATATTATTTTACACTATTTTCAAGGTTTAATAAAATTTATCCGAGTCATCTATTATTTGATATAAGTACACATACAGACAATTTAATCAAATTCGAAAGGACAAAAAAAGTTATAATTCCAACATTTGATGAATAATTGCTGAAGTATTTTTTTCATTGAGAAAATGTATTGACACATTCATGTAATATATGACAAAAAAGATGGGGCATACCCAAATATGAGTATTTCATATTGATTTTATAAAAAAAATAAAAAAATAACATATTTGATTATTTAAATACGGTAAACAATACAAAAGTATAATTTGTTTAAACATGTTTGTCATAATAAAAAATAGAAAGAGCAATTGAGCCTCTAATCAAAATACAATGCAACAAACACTCATTGTACATGTCTTATGTGTTGTCTACTATGATACACTATTAAGAACTAAATGAAGGTTCTTCAAGAGTAAAAGCTCAAAAAATAAGCATAACATAAATTGGAATAGTAGATAAGTGTAATTTTGTTGGCAACAACGTCGCATATGTTGTATCACAATTATGAATGAATAGTAAAAGATATTTTTATCGAAAAAGCTTTCTAAACAAATTAGACAAAAAGTTTCATTACCAATAGAATAACAATTTCTTTGCATTTTAATATGGTAAAGTTTCTTGCATTTGAACTTTGAAATATAAGAAAACTAAAAATACTAACAATAAAAGAACAAAACTAAATCTATAGATGCGTATAAGCAACTCTCTGGATACCTCAAAAATATTGTTCATAAAAGCCTTGTGTAAATCAAAACTAAAAGGAAGAAATATCTTTCACGACCATAAGATTGGCAGTCCAAAAATTCAATGAATTTTCTATCATTAATTAACCACTTAAGATCACCACAGTTTATAATTAGGCATATAAATGAAAAATTTGAGAAGAAGTAAAGGAAAATTAGGATTCGTTCCATTCAATTTTGAACTAACTTACAAACTCATTCATCTGAATGATTGTTCCTTTCTGAATCCTTTGACATAAAGACACTAAAAGAATCAAACATAAAACAGATAAATAAAATAGAAAACAAACATAAAAGAAACAAATAAATCATGAAGTAAATACAAAGCGAAAACTTAAAATGTACAATTAAGATAATGATCAAATTTTAAATTTGTGAAACTGTTGTCAATATAATTCAAAAACTTCAATTATTTAGGATGTAGATTTGGATAAGTACAATATTAAAAAAAATAAAAATAGAGTGAAAAAGGAAATAAGAACTTGTATTTAGTTGCTACAAATAAGGAAAATTTGTTTTAAAATGTTTTAAATTATAAATAGATAAATTTTAATACTGTTTCCACGTAAATTTTAAAACAGTTTCAAATAACTGTTTTGTTTTTTAAATTGTAATTTATTTATTTATTTATATATAGTTATACAAAATATTGAAAATTTGATGTGGATTTTGATTTTGGAGAAGTATAATATTAATAAAATAGAGAGAAAAATGAGATTAAAATTTATATTTATTTTTAGTTGCTGTAAATAAGGAGAATTTTGTTGTGCGTGTAAAAACGTGAGGTTAAAACTGCTTTAAATTATAAATGGATAATTTTAAAAACTGCTTACACGGTAAAAAAATTTTAAAAAATCTGCTTTTATAATTGTAATCTATTATTTTATAATTACAAATAATATATATATATATATGTGACAATTTTTTCCTCTTATATTATATATAGATATATTTTATTTTAATGATAAATACTATTTTTTGTGGGCAACAGTGGTTACTTCTATATGTTCTTTAAAACAAATAGCAACATAATTCATGCCTTCAATTTTTTTAAAAACAACATATATTCCTCGTGTTTTAATTATGTTAATTTGTTTGATTTGATTTCATGTTTTTAAAAATAAAATATAATTAATACTAAATATTCAAAGTTTCATACATTCAGTAGTAAAAAAACAAAAAATAATAAGTTAAAGAAAAGTAAACTATACGGTCTGACCCCATTACCCCCACTTATTTACAAACTAGATGAGTGTCGCCCGTGCTAAGCACGAGCCCAACATTTTAGGCCAAGTAATACTAATATTTTGCACCAGCAATGGTGTTGTCATTCGGCCAGGACTTGACTTTTAGTTCCTTGTTTGTTTGCTATAATAAATGTCTAAAATCACAGAGAACATAAAATCATAGGCATTCTTCTTAACATAAGGCAACAATCTTCAAAATTACACGTGCCCACCTCCTCCCATAAAATTTATTGCAACCATAACTTCATGAGCATACTTCATAGGTAAGAACCAGTAACCCCATCACCACCATTTGTATACATCTAAGTGAGATTTAACTTTGAAATTCACACAAAATAAAAGGAGCACAAACAATGTGTTTGTCTACATTTTGCCCCTAGAAAGATGAATACATTTATCACTTGTGTCTATCATCCATCATCCAAACCTGAGACAACAAACCTATTAGCCTGAATAACTTCATCAGTAGTACTTCAAAAGTGTTATTCCAAAAAAAAAAAAAAAAGACAAATTTTAAAAAAAGAAAACTTTAAATTGCCAAACTACCCCTGGCTACAAGCAGGCATGTTGAAACTTGAGAAGTTATTCAAAATTTTATATGATTTTTAAAAATATTTTAAGTTATTAATTACTATGATTTATAATTTATAATTTTTTAAGTGATTTTGAAGTAATATATATTATTTCGTTCTCCCAATTTATGCGGCATAGATATAATTTCAAAGATTAATCATTTTTATGTCTTTTAAATATTTTAAATTGTTAATTATTGTAATTTGTAGTACCTTTTACGTAATAGGCATTCTTTTTAACATAAGGCAACAATCTTCAAAATTACACGTGCCCAACTCTTCCCATAAAATTTATTGCAACCATAGCTTCATGAGCATACTTCATAGGTAAGAACCAGTAACCCCATCACCACCATTTGTATACATCTAAGTGAGATTTAACTTTGAAATTCACACAAAATAAAAGGAGCACAAACAATGTGTTTGTCTACATTTTGCCCCTAGAAAAATGAATACATTTATCACGTGTGTCTATCATCCATCATCCAAACCTGAAACAACAAACCTATTAGCCTGAATAACTTCATCAGTAGTACTTCAAAAGTGTTATTCCAAAAACAAATAAAAGACAAATTTTAAAAAAAGAAAACTTTAAATTGTCAAACTACCCCTGGCTACAAGTAGGCATGTTGAAACGTTGAGAAGTTATTCAAATTTTTGTATGATTTTTAAAAATATTTTAAGTTATTAATTACTGTGATTTATAATTTTTTAAGCAATTTTGAAGTAATATATATTATTTCGTTCTCCCAATTTATGTGGCATATATATAATTTCAAAGATTAATCATTTTTATGTCTTTTAAATATTTTAAATTGTTAATTATTGTAATTTGTAGTACCTTTTACGTAATTTTTAAATAATTTTTTTTACTTCTCATGTCCCAATTTATGTGGTATTGATATAATTTCAAAAGTTAGCCAATTTTGTTTATGTCTTTTAAATTTCGAAGTTATTAATTTATTGTGATTTATATACTTTTTACGTCATTGTCAAATAATATATGTCATTTCCTCTAACCCATTTTATGTGTCACACATAAAATTTTGGAAGTCAAATGATTTTTTTATATTAATTTTAAATATTTTAACTTATTAATTATTGTGATTTAAAGTATTATTACTGTAATTTTCAAATATAGAATAGGCTAAAAAAGAAATGTAAGACAAAATTAAAAGGAAAAAAATGCAGAATTAATGGTCAATTAATGTGATGCAAATGAAATTTGAAGAGGCAGTTAATTGTTGTATATATTATTTTTTTAAAATTAAGTTGTTAATTATTGTGACTTATAGTACTATTGTGCTTTTAACATCATTTTTATAAATAACATATGTTTCTTGTTTTATCTTAATGTATGTGGCACAATAGAATTTAGAGAGTTAATCATTTTTTATATGATTTTTCAATATTTGAATTCAATAATTACTATAATTATAGTACTTTTTATATAAACTTTAAATAATAAATGTTATTTCTTCTATCCTAATTTATGTGACATTAATAGAATTTTGAGTGTCGATAATTTGTAATACTATTTTTAAACATTAGTAATGAACAAGCAGTAGATTTTTCAAGAGTCAATAATTTGTTACACGAGGCCCAATATATGTTAATTTTTGTGTCTTAATTTATGTTATATCATGTAACTTGAGAAGTTATCGAAATTTTTATATGATTTTAAAAATATTTTAAGTTGTTAATTATTGTAATTTATACTTGTTTTATTAGTCTCTTTGTTTCAATTTATGTGGCATCTATAGGATTTCAAAAATTAACCTTTTCATGTTTTTTAAACATATTAAATTGTTAATTTTTGTAATTTATAGTATCTACTTAACATAATTTTCAAATAATATATGTTACTTCTCATGTCTCAATTTATGTGGCATTGATAGATTTTTTGAAGTCAAGTGATTTTTTTATATGTATTTTTTTTTAAATTGTTAATTATTGTGATTTTTAGTACTTTTTACGTCAATTTCGAATAATATATGTTTGTCATCTAACTCATTTTTTTTGTAGCACCAATAGAGTGTCAAGAGTCAATCGAATTTTCTTTTACATAGCTTTTAAATATTTATATTGTTAATTATCATTTCTAGTATTATTTATACATTATTTTAAATTTATAATGAACAGAAAAAATAATATTAGAGAAATAAATTTAATACAAAGAAAATACTAAATAGTAAATAATACAATTTTTTAAATTTATAATTAGCAGAAAGAATGATATTAGAGAAATAAATTTAATACAAAGAAAATACTAAATAGTAAAGAAAAATATTACTATTACCACTTTACTACGTATATGTAGTAAAATAATATATATATATATATATATATATATATATATATATAATAGAATGATACAATTTAACTTTAAAATATTTATAACTACATAAATATTTATCACTTGTTTTAGATCATAAATTTTAATTTTTTTTTTGTTTCTTAAACTCTGTATCAAATTAAAATATAAAATTGAGGGAAGGGATAATATTAAGAGTAATATTTTAAGTACAAAAACACTCAAAAGGCTAAAGGTACCGTGTTAGAAAATGTGAGAGACCAAAATAAGGAAGAACTTGTCAAATAAAATTTTAATGGACCCCACTTTATCGGATGACTCTATTTAAAAAGTTGCAAAAAGAGCGCGTGTAGTAAACATCTAAGTAAGGACCACACTTTGTAAAAAAACAGATAAAAAAAGAGAGTACAAAAGCACATGGCGCGTAGTAATTAAGTACCAGCTAGGGTCCATAAGTCAGAATAGTAGTACATTTTGAGAAAGGATGAATAAATGAATATATATATATATATGTGTTGGGTTTTTTGTCCAATAGAGCAATAAAATAATCATGATAGCAGATGGTACAAGTCAATTACAGCGATTATTTTTTGTAATACCTAATTTACCCCTTGGTCAGCAAGCAGCAATGCCCTTGCATAATAACATAATTACTAATTTGCCCTTGGTCGTCCTGATCGTCTTCACTCTTCTATATAATAAATAATAATAATAATAGAAATACTATTTAGTAATATAAAAAAGAAAAAAAATAAGTTAAAGAAAACTAAATAGACGATACTTACCAGTTACCCCCATTATCCCACTTACTCATAAATACATGGAATAAAAATAAATATTCTAATTAGAATAAAAATATGAGTCCAAAAAAATAAATATTAGCCATATATAAAATCAGTTACTTTTTAAAAAAATGAAAAGAATAGGGAAGAGTTATATTAACTATGGTAACTTTCCAATTTTAAAAAGAATTCGTTTAGTATATATATTGATGATTTTTTAATTTAAAATTTAAATTGAAAATTACTAACTAATACGGATTTAATTATTTTTAGATTTTAATTTTTAAAACTAAAAAATGAAGAAATTTTATGGTGCTGATATGTGGCACTTTTTACTTCTCATATTATATATAAATAGATTATATATAGATATAAAATATTGTGTTATACGGTTAGTTTTTTTCTACGGTTAAGAAATGTAAGAATAGTTTCTTATCTTTTAAAATTTAAATTTTAAATTAATTATTCAAATTTCAAAAACGTATACGTTTGGATATTATTTGGATAACTATCATTTTTAAAAAATAAATTCAAAAAGGGGACCTTAGAAGTAGTTATGTTATATTTATATTTTTATTTATTTATTTATTTATTCAAAATCGCATCTTATTTTAGTGTTTACAATTTTTTTTAATTAGCTTTATTATATATAGCTACCTAGATAGATTATTTCACTTCTCCTATTATAAATAGATAGATTTTTTTAAAAATTATTTAGAATAATAAAGACTATCTGCCTATCCATATTATCCTCTTGTTAGAATAATAAAGATATAAAAAAACTAATAGTTAGATTAAAACAAAATATAACTAAGAAAAGTCCTATCATAATGCTAAGCATACAACAAAAAATTTATAATCACTTGGATATCATTGTTACCAAACAAATGTTAAATTTTAAATATGTGTAGTTATAACTTTATCAATAATTTTATAAGATATCATTATTATCAAACAAATGCTACACTTTAAATATGTGTAGTAATAACAACTTTAACAATATCTAAAAAATTAAAATTAAAATCCAGTGAATTCATACACAAAGCCTGCAAAAACAAACAAACAAATAAACTTAAAAAGTTAAAATCATTAAAAAACATTTTTAAAAAATCAACACAAACTAACAGTTTACTATATTTATTAATCAATATATATTTAATGCATACACAAATCTCACGTAGTTAACAACTATTAAAATTTGAGTTTTAAAAATATGTATTTTTTTTGTGTTACTATTCTCTTTCATTGCCAAAATGAAATGATTTTCTGAACCTATTGTAAGTTTTAGACCTCTATAACAACTCCTATCCATTTTAAACAAACTAACAGTAGAAAAAAAAAAGGCCCAAGAAAACTTATATCGGTCACAATCCACAGAGCTTTTGTAATTTTAATTAAAAAGTACTACTTATCACCTATTCAAATAAAAAAAATATTATCCCTTTATATTTTACTAAGAAAAGAAAGTTTATGTAAATTATGTATTAAGATGTATAACTTATTGATAATTAGTAGCGATAGCTTTATGTAAAAAAAATATATTAGTAAACTTTAATATATGATTTATATCAAAATTTCAAATAGTTTAAGATATTTCATAAATCCAGCAATCAAGTTATTTCATTAGCAAATTTTAAAATTCTCAATAACCTAAATTCAAAAGTTCTAATCACTAAATTCATAAAAAGTCTTACTTCTAATTATCCCTATGTAGATAGTGATTTTTTATTGATAAATTCATATTAAATTTTGGATTAATCCATAAATTCATGATATATTGACCAAGTCAAATTACTGATTAATAAAGTCGGATTAATATTTAAGTCAAAATATATGACTTAAATAAAGTCCAAATCACATTTGATTTGTCCATTAAGTTGACAAGACGAGCTCAACTCATGTTCTTCATGCCCAAGAACTAAAATTGCTTGGACAAAAATACCTCTAAAATCCTAGCTCAAGCCTATATAAAGAGGTCTTCATAAGACCAAAAGAAAAGAAGGAAGAAAAAGAAGAAGACACATAGAAATACATAGAGAAACCTTGTTCTTCAGTGATGATCTGCAAGTCTTCCGCAAACAAGGAAGTCTTCGATCCAAGTGCTGAGCCGCAAGTGCAAAGAAGTCTTCGCTCTAAAAGTTGAGCCGCAAGTATTCCATCAAATCAAGAACATCATTGAAGAGAAGAATCAGGGGATTACATATCTTTTCTTAAAGATTTTATAAAGATTGCAACCTTCGCATAAATTCAAATACAAATATTATTGTTTGCTTGCTATTTTCCTTTCCTGTTTGTTGTATTACAAGATTGAAACTTTAGACGCTTACAAATTAGCACGCCCAGTGGGACAATCTTTACCTCTCATCTCTTCCCTTCAAGAAAATCAAAGTTCAAAAACGCCGAGATGACTTTCAAGAAGATCAACTCAAAATCTGCATCTGCATCCGCATCTACATCTGCATCTAAATCTGGATCTGCATCCGCAAAAACTGATGGATCCAAATTCTGCATTGTTGAGGAAAACATCCTTGATATTACTGCGGGAAGCATGAGACTTGTCACAAGGAACCAAGCCAAATTGCTACGACAACAAACCTCCCGAGTGTCGTCTGAATCTGCTATTGTCTTTGGTTCATCTCCAAAAGGTGTAAAGTCGCCTTCAAAAGCCACAAAAGAAGACATTGCCGAAATGGTTGAGAGGGTTCTTGCCCAATTGAACCTATCCACATCTAAAAAACCATTCACTTCAGTCGACAATGATGACTTAAGCACTGAATCTACTCTGCATAACATATATGGATCTCATGTCATGGAAAATTGATGTTATTCTCCATCATCTACAATGGTGATGCAAGCGATGGTGATCGAAACTTCCACTATATAAGAAAAACTTGCAAATTTGACGAAAGCAGTTGAAGGCCTATCAAAGTACATCAAAGGTCAAGACGTCCAAATTATAAAGTTGACAAACATGATGGAGAATATGGAGGAAAGAGAATCGACTCAATTATGTGTAAAGCTTCATGAAACTCAAGAGAAAATAGAGTCCTCCGCAAAAAAAAAAGAAACAATTATCAATGAGTTTCAAGTGCCTGCCGAAGGTCTGATTCCTATTGACAAATTGAAGGACTTCATAAAAAAGACTATTAAAGATAAATCTAAGTGCACGTCCAAGTCTCCTCTCACATATGTAAAGCCGTATTCTCAGAGAATTGATAACCTAAAACTACATATTGGCTATCAACCTCCTAAGTTGCAGCAATTCGACGGCAATGAAAATCCAAAACAACATGTAGCACACTTCATCGAAACTTGCAATAATGCTGGAACATATGGTGATTATCTTGTTAAGCAATTTGTTATCTCTCACGTGAATTGCTTTTGAATGGTACATAGATCTTGAGTCTAGTTCAATCGATAGCTGGGAGCAGATGGAGCAACAACTTCTTAAGCGTTTTTATAGCACAAGGTGTGTTGTGAGCATGATAGAGATTGCAAACGTCCGTCAAAGAAATGATGAACAAGTCATTGACTTCATAAATCGCTGGAGGAGCTTGAGCATTAACTGCAAAGATTGCCTTAGTGAAACTTCTGGGATCGAAATATATGCATCCAAGGTATGCATTGAGATCTTCGTTACATATTGCAAGGCATAAAACCTAAAACGTTTGAATAACTAGAAACACGTGCTTATGATATGGAACTGAGTATGACTTCAAATAGATATCAAGAGTTGTCCAACTTCAAAACTTACGAAGGAAATATAATTGACATTGAGGATGAGGACAAGTTTTCATCCGAACTGGAAATTGAAGAGTCTATGTAAGTCAACATGCTCCTTGATGTACGAGCCTAAACTGCAAATCATAATGCTCATCGACGCACGAACCTAAAATGCATGTCATGAAACTCATCAAATTCAAGCTAAATTTTCAAGCTCCAAAGCTCCTCAAATTCGAGTTAAGTCTTCAAATCAAAATATTCCTAGCTCATCAAATTTGAGCTAAGTCTTCATGTCATAAAACTCATCAAATTCGAGCTAAATCTCCATGTCGTGAAGCTCGTTGAGTTCAAGCTAAGTCTTCAAGTCACGAGGCTTCTCAAATTTGAGCAAAATCTTCAAATTTCAAAGATCATCAAATTCGAGCAAAATCTTCAAGTCAAAATTCTCATTGACGCACAAGTAAAAAAAAATGTCATGAAGCTCATAAAATTTGTGCTAAGTCTCAAGTTTTGAAGTTCTTCACATTTGAGCTAAGTTTTCAAATCATGATACTTCTCAAATGCGAGCCAAGTCTTCAAGTCAGAAAAGCTCCATGAAAATAAATTAAATCTTCAAATTGTTACTTTTGTCCCTCATGAGTTTAAATCTATATGGTCCGAAAAATCCAATAGGTTGAAAACCATGAAATAAGTGGCCTAGAAAAATTAGAAGAAAAAAAACCTCACATGTTTTGCATTGATGTATAAAGTAAATACATTTTATTGCTTCAAAATTGCAAGAGTTTTTACACATCATAAGGAAGGGATGAAAAAAAAAATGGACATATCATCTCATACAAAAGATCTAAGTAAAAAAAAAAAATCAAACATCACGAAGTGGTTTGTCAACTCATCTCAAATGTCTTCATCAAGTTCGCACACCTCTTCATCAAACATCATTGCTTAAAATATTTTTATGGATCGATGCAGCAATAAGCGAGCCTCTATATTTGACATGGGGGCATATTTTGAAGTTTGATTAAATGAGTTGATAATATGACAAGTAGTTTATCTCCAAAATTAGGACAAACTGCGGCAAAATTTCTTTCTTGCCAAAGTCAAAACTATAGAGGAAGAGGTACAAAGTGTGATTCATCGCTAAGCTTCAATTTAGAGGAAGATACACTAAGTGTTGTTTTCGCCAAAGCTACAACTATAGAAGAAGATGTACTAATGCCGTTCGTCGCTAAAGTCGAAATTGCAAAAGAAGATGCACCAAGTGTGGTTCGTCATGAAATTCACAACTACAAAAGAAGATGCATGATATGGGATTCGTCATCAAAGTCATAACTGCAAAAGAAGATGCAGTAAATATGGTTCGTCGTCAAAGTCGCAATTGAAAAGGAAGATGCATCATGTGTGGTTGATCATCAAATGTGCGATTGTAGAAGAAGATGCACTAAGTGTGGTTCATTACTAAAGCTACAACTGCAAAAGTAAATGCATCAAGTGTAGTTCGTCGTCAAAGAGTCAATTGCAAAAGAAGATCACGAAGTGTGGTTTGTCTTCATCAATGCCACAATCGCTAAAATATTGCACCATGTATGATTCGTCGTTAAAAATCGCAACTACAAATGAAGATGCATCAAGTGATTCCTCGTCAATTATGGATTACCCCTCTTTTTTTGTATGGTATTGAGAATGTTTGTGGTCCATCGTAAACCCGTAAAAAAAAGTGATGTGTCTCACGGTGCCAATTGCACGAAGCTTCTAATCAGCATGAAAAAAAATTGTGGCATATGCTCTCGCGCTCGTCATGATGAATATGGTTGTTTTTGGCTTAAGAGTTTTGTGTTCTCTCTCCATGTAGATGATGTCAAAATTCTCAATCAATACGGAACTCAATAGGCGGCTCTTCGATGAAAGATGCAGAGAAGTGAACTCATGAATGTTCTCAAAAATCAGTTAGATCACCAACTTCAAAAAAATAATTATCATCAATTCATGAGGATTTTTACCTTGATTTTTGGATATGTCGTAGACTTTGATGTCTAGTTTCTATAGAATCAATTCATTCATCATTGGAAATCTCCTACACCAAGGTAGAGATGTTTTGGTGAGACTGCATAGAGCTATAAAAAAAAAGACAGATTTGATAGCAAACTTCAAAAATCAATTTCTACCAATTCAAAATGGTTTTGATTTTGAATTTCGGATATGGCTTATCCCTCTGAGTCTAGTTTCTGGAACATCAAACGAAACATGATTCAATATTTCTACAACAAGTTATGAACTTTATACCGCAGGCGTGCTGTGCTGAAAAAAGTGACGAAAATTGAGTTTGGTATGCCTCAAGTTGACAATGAATCATTGTAAGAGCATGTGTATTTATTGAAATCAAAAGTACATAAATTGTTTTCCTACAAATTATGGAAAATCCATATTTAAAATAAAATTATGGTAAATTTTCCTAGGAACCAAATTATGGTAAGTTTCTATAGGAATCAAGTTATGAAAAATTCCATTGGATTCAAGTTATGGAAAATTTCCATTGAATCAAATATGGAAAGTTTTGAAAGACTCCATAAAAAAAAAATTACGAATGCTTCAAGCCTTGTCTTTAAAGCTTGGACACCGCAACAAGACCTCGAAGCAGGGGGCATTTGTAGACAGTGATTTTTTATTGATAATCCTTATTAAATTTTGGATTAATCCATAAATTCATGATATATTGGCCAAGTCAAATTACTGGTTAATAAAGTCGAATTAATATTTAAGTTAAAATATATGACTTAAATAAAGTCCAAATCACATTTGGGTTAGTCCATTAAGTTGACAAGACGAGCCCAACTCATGTTCTTCAAGCCCAAGGACCAAAATTGCTTGGACAAAAATACCCCTAAAACCCTAGCTCAAGCCTATATAAAGAGGTCTTCATAAGACCAAAAGAAAAGAAGGAAGAAAAAGAAGAAGACACATAGAAATACATAGAGAATCCTTGCTCTTCAGTGGTGATCTGCAAGTCTTCCGCATACAAAGAAGTCTTCGCTCCAAGTGTTGAGCCACAAGTACAAAGAAGTATTCGCTCCAAAAATTGAGCCGCAAGTATTCCATCAAATCAAGAACATCATTGAAGAGAAGAATCAGAGGATTACATATCTTTTCTTAAAGATTTTATAGAGATTGTAACCTTCGCATAAATTCAAATACAAATATTGTTGTTTGCTTGCTATTTTCCTTTCCTATTTGTTGTATTTCAGGATTGAAACTTTAGACGCTTACACTATATATTAATGTTTTTCTTTATACATATTTAAAATAACATTGTTATATTTATCTCGACATTTAATATGTTCATATATGTATTTTTTTTGTTCATCTTTACAAAAGGACCGAGTAAGTGACTTTTTGAATGGACTTATTTTAAGTGCATTCTCAGCCAAAAAGAGGAACTATAATCATACTAATACTATTCTGAGAAAAGCTCATCTATAACTGTAATCTTTAGAAATTTTTGCATGTTGCATACATGCAATGAAAACAATAGATTTGACACTCATGTCATGTGAAGATAGCATGCAGGCAAAGCTCATGTGAGGAGAGTGGAGGGGGTTGAAAATCTTAGCAGATAATGCATGATCTACTGCCTCAAATTAAAAACACATCCAACAATTACTCGTAGAATTCAGAGTCATCCAGAAGTTCATTACCACCATCCATGTTTGTTCCCTCATAATTGCCATTAGAAGAGTTTCAAATGTAAAATGTAAATCTAATTTACCGAATAAAGGTCATAAACTCCCAACCTCTTACAACCCTTTTCTTGCATCTGCTTCTTCATAGCTTTAAAGCCACTATTAAAAATCCAACAAATTCCATGTATAATTGTAATATGTGTTATTGAGATTGATGTATATAGTGAAAAACTTTGACAATAGGATAAACTATTTTTTTGACTTTTCCATTGAAATTTTGTTGAAGAAGTTACTGTAAAAATGGCATTAGTAGTTGTCTCAATTTGAAATTCTTTTACTGAAGCGATTGACAAAAAGTATCTATCCGGATGAACCAAAAATTTGTTCATGCTTTTACTACTAATGTTTGCGGTTACTAACTTTATCACTCAGTAACTTTCAGTTATAGAATTTTTAAATAATTAAATGTATCTCAACCAATAAGAATAAACTTAAATCCAACTTTCAAATTTGTTTTTTTTTTCAAAAAAAAAAAAAACCCAGCCAATAAACACGTTAAAACACAATATTTTTTTAGTGATTGCAATTTTTATTTTTATTTTTAGATTATTTTTATTTTTTAATTTAATAATTCATAATTTTATTTTTTTTTGATAGCTGAAATTTTAAAACTTTATAAATTTTTAAATTGGTTATTTTTCTTACAACTTACGTTAATCTTCAATATAAAATTTTAATTAAATATTTATTTTTAAGTTTAAGGTGCTGGCATATTTTGTTTTTCCTATATATATATATATATATATTATTATTATTATTATTATTTAAAAAATTACATTTTATTTTTGTTATAAAGGAGTAACGATGAAAAGTTACTTCAAATATTTAATATAAAAAAATTGATCATGGAATTATTTATTTCATCACTTTTTCTTCTTTTTGGTTAATTTTAGATATAGATTCAAAAAAAATATAAATATAGATATAGATAAAGAAGGAGTAACGGTAAATAGTTACTTTAAATATTTGATATAAAGAAATTGATAACTACCCACAAAACTGATAATTTAGTCGGGTACCTTTTTTTTGCTTTTTGGGGATAATTTTAGAAACAGATTTAAAAATTATAATTTACAGTTACATTACGTTAATTTTTAAAATTGTTTTAAAATTTTATCTCATTTAAATGTAAGAATTGATTTAAAATAATTTTTAAAATAAAATAGTAGATTATTATTCAAACTAATTCCACATCATTAATTTTAATTAACTTAAAAACTATTTTTGTGGTGCGTGACACTTTTTCTTCTCCTATTATATATAGATAGATATATTTAAGTTAAAATAACATAGAAAAACTGTCATTCTGGCTAAATTCTGACTAAATTTTTTGGCCAATTTTTTTTTTTTCCTATTTTTTGAAAAGTCGGAGCGTGATAGTGGAGCTTAGTGACCCTTGGCGGCTGCGTAGTTCCAACTTGTATGAGCACAAAAATTAAAATGGGAAAGATTCCATTGGAATTAATGGTAATAAAAGAGTTTGTAAAGAATAAAAAGGTTGTCTTGTCTCCATAGCCTATGGAGCTAAGAGAGGTACTACTTAATTGACTTATAAAATTCATTCATAATATTTGTCCAGACAAAAACAGTGGACCTTAGTTAGCTAGCTTAGTATCACTCCATTAGTCTATATATTCTCATGTGATATTCTATTTATTTCCTTTTTTCAATTGAATAGGGTTGGTGAAAGATTTCTTTAGATTTTCCTGCTTTATTAAGGATTTTCATATCCAATATGGTGCAACACCTCACTTTCCTGTGCTTAGGGAAAAACAAATAAATTAACTTGCTCTTCTATAACACATGGAGATCATATACTGCCTACATATATAAGCATACACTGCAAAGTTTTTAACGGCAGTAAATATACACATTGACAAAGAGTGTTAAAGTCTTTATCGACATCAATTAATTGTCATTAGATTCAATGTCGCAATAGATTTTAAGGACATTTACAAAGAGTATTAATTACCGCTAAAAATATATCTTAAGCAGCAATTAATAAATTGTCATTAATTAATTGACGCTAAAGATCATTTTTAGTATAGTGATATAAAGTAAAAATTCGGGTAAAATTTCACCAATGGTTATCCAACTTTGTATTTAATTTATTGTGCAAAATTACTTTATTCACCACTAAATCTGTAACTAATTAAGACAATGATTGAATTTATATTAAAAGGTCAAATTAAAGCATACAAATTATAATATGATTAAACGCTAATTTCTTGATGCTTAAATACTTGCTTTTAAAGATAATTAAACGAATAGGTGAGAACTGAGAACAAATTATAAACTAGTGACCACAAAGAACAAACAAGATATTAGTCGCGATACTATCTCCGTCATCAAGATCATACGCGGATTCAGGATTTCAAGTCTTTGGGTGCCAAATAGGTTCATCGGTTAAATCAATTTTAGGCTTCAGTCAAATAATTCGTCTTTTCGGTCTATGACAAATATGAACAATAATAAGATGACAATTTATGTATTATATATACTACAAATTCTTTGCGCATGGGTCATGCTAATTTTCTTCGCATTGTTTCAATTTTATCAAATGTCTCCAACGGAGCAAAAGTTTATCGTTTTAGTTTAAATGCTCTTGTTGAAAGTCGAATTCAAGACCGACAACAGAAGATTTTTTTTCTCACGTAATATTTGGGAAAAATCATTTTAGCTCAATTGGTTGACTATTTGAACTCTCACCTTATCATTTTCCCTTCCCTTCTCTACCTCCATATATAAATACAAATTTGCACCCCACATTTGATTGAGATCATAAAGTAAACAAAGTTAAAACTTTCAATTATACTATAAACATCATAAATATTCATCATTCATTTATAATTGTGCTCGACAAGTTTTCATATTTTGAAAACGATCAATGACGATATCATTGCTTGTATTTACAAATAGATCATGTTTTAAGTAACACGCTAGTCAAATATACTTATAAATTACTACTCCATATTAAGACAACTATTAGAAACAAACAAAAAAAATAATGTGGCGCTATCATATTAAGGGAGCAAGTTAAAACAAGCTATGGAAGCAATTTGCTATTTTTGCAGGTATCAACATTGACAACATGCACTTACAGCAAGTAATAATTAAATTCTGGAGGCTCACAGGGCCATCAAAATTGAGGAGTGTTTGCAGAGCAATACCCTCCTTAATAATGTGGACACTATGGAAGAGAAGAAATGCCAGAGGACATGGTGGAGACATCAATTTCCACAACATGGTGTTACAAGTTCAAACACTAATAAGGCAACTGATTGTGATGTGGTTCCCATGTTCAATTACCAGATGGCTGGTCAACCTGGTATAGATGCTTAGGATGTACAAACCCAAATTGTATTATCAATCAGTAGCTTGGAGACCACCTGAAGGTACAGTTATTAAGTGTAATACATATGTGGCTTGTAGAGGCAATCCAGGATTGAGTACATATGGGTTTTGCTTGAGAAATAGTGAAGGAAATATAATCTATGGTCAAGCGGAACCTATTGGAGTTACTACAAATATGGAGGCAGAAGCAAGGGCTATTTTGGAAGCTTTAAAGGTCTATACAGATACAAAATGTAATTCTAGAAACAAACTTTTTATGTATGATGAACTTTTTAAGAGGATTATGGAAGATTTCATGGGAGATGGCAAATATATACCAGGCAATTATCAGAGTACAACAACTACTTAACATTCAGGTCACACATGTTTACAGGGAAGGAAATTATCTTGCAGATTCATTAGCAAATAGAGCATATGAGCAAGAAGGCAAGCAGATATACAATAATTTTCAAGAGCTTCCCAGCATTTGTAAGAAGATTCTGAATGTAGAATAGTCACATATCCCTAATATTCAGATCAAAACACGAAAGATAAGAGGAAATACAGGGCAGTTCAGCAACAGTCTTTAACGAAACAAAGGAAGCACACAGTAAAGGGTATTCATCAAATTCAATCATAACAAACTTGATCAAATTAAGCAATGAATATAGGGTAACAAAACAAGAACAAGATCAAGTACAATAGAGATGTTATGTACGGGACCGGGCAGTAGGAAGACAACGATTTAGGAGAAGGCTAGATTCACTTGAAATCAGAACAAATTGGAGAAAAAAAATTAGTAAGGAGAACGGAAAAAGGGATACACTCACCATGGCAGTTGCAACAGATTGAAATGAAGCTCATCTTCATCTTGTGGCTAAGGCGTCAAGGTGGAAGAGTTACATGGGCGGCGGATGAGACAAGGAGAAAATTTTCAAACATTTCTTGAAGAGTGTCTGAGAGCTGCTTTTTGCTTTAGTTTGTAATTGTTGGATTGGGTCACTTTTGGACCTGATTTGGATTATTTGGCTTTTGTTTGATTATATAATAAATTGGTCCATAGGGCCAAAAATTTAACTAAAAAAAAAGGGAGCAAGATAAAATTGCAAATTAAAAAACTGCCAAGGCCTCATCGAGCAAGTTAAAAAACTGTCAGGGCCTCAGCGAGATTCGACCTCGCGACCTCTGTGTTAGAATATGACCCTTAGCCAGCAGCACAACAAGGCCTTTTGGTTCCCTAGGTGGCACATTTAGTATTTGTAATTATTTTGTAGATATATACCTATATATACTAGAGTTTTCGTCGAAGCCCGTGGGTGGCGTGGCACCACATGAACCATACTAGATCCGCCCCTGATCGAGATAGTCAAAACTTGTTACTCTTTCTATCCCAATTTATGTTACAAACTCAAGAACTTGTACAATATTTGAGATAAAAATCAAATGTCTTACAAGTAAAGTGAAGAAGAGAACTAATATCATAACCCAAAGTAATGTCTTGTGTGTTTTGAAACTACTAAGTGATAGTGTAGGTATGAAACTCACGCTCCCAATAATTTAGATATGAAACTCAAAAAAGGGAATAGTTTAGGTGTGTTTTTGACACTTACCTCTTTTTTACGCTATAAGTATGATTTACTTCCTCCGTTTCATATTACTTGACCCCTATTAATTTGACATATCTTATGGGGGAGTTACCTTATGTGTAGGGTGGTCTGGTGCGCACTCGTCATCAAAAAATTATGTGGTGTATAGAGGTTAAATGTTAGTTATTATGAGTGTATATGTAATTTTGCACACCCTTAATATAGCTAAGAAGAAAATTTGCATACCCTTTACCAAATTTCCGACTCCTCCACTGCACATCCCCTAAGAAAACTTTAATTAGTAGTATGCTTTACTGAACTAACCTTATTAATGACACTTTAAAACTCCAAATTCAACTACGTTATTTAATACTCACTCTGTCCCTAATTACTTGTCCGTTTTGACAAATCAAGGAAAAACATTTTTTTTTACCTATAACACCCTCAATTAATTACTTTGAAAAATGTAGAACATCTTGAAAATCTCAAGTTTTTAATTCATTCACTTCATAATTAATAGGGGTAAAGTGGTAATGCACTATGTCAATAATTATTTTCTTAATAGGTGTGTCAATTCAAAAGTGGACAAGTAATTAGAGACACAGAAAGTACTAAGGTAAGTATGAGAAAATCAATAAAATTTTCTTTATTAGCTAAAATGGACAAGTAAAGTAAAACATCTATTTAGTTATGTAAATGAAATTAAACTAAGGGAATAATACAATACATGATAGCATATTATTTATTCAGATATATCAAGTTATCAATTAATGTTTATCATAATTTTTTTTTACATATGTTATTATATTATTGTTTTAGTAGAGAAGAGCTTCATGGATGGAAAGAGGCAGTGGCGTAGCCAAAAAATTTTAACGAGGGTGTCCAAATTTTAGTCGATAAAATTTCAGTTTTTCCATTATATTTTAAAATTATAGTATTAATAATAATATGAAATACTTATTATATATATATAAGATACTTTTTAAAAACCATGAAATACTTATTATATATATATAAGATACTTTTTAAAAACCATCATCAATTCGATTTTGTAAACCTATGATGAGCCATGGCAGTAGGCACAAGGGAACGGATGGAGGCAGACTTGTTGTTAGTAGAAAGGTAGAAACCTACGATCAAATGAAAGAGAATCGTGAGAATTTATAATATTATAAAGAACTTTTGTTAAGAAAATTTTGTAAAATTTGAATTTTCAACTTTAAGATTTGTTTAGTAATAATTTTAATAAAATATATATTGTAAAAATTGATTATTTATTTTTACATAATTTCTGAAAGTTATTTATTAAAAAATTCTTAGATCAGATAAGAAGAGTTAAAACGCTCCCTCATTTGATAAAAAGATAAAGACGAGACTTTCTTTAGTTTGAAAAAAGTAATGCGCGGATGAAAAATTCAAAATGGGAATCGAACTCGCCACTCGGAACACAAGCATGACCAGCATTTACTGCTAGGCCGTGCCTCTCAGATAATATTCACTTTAAATAGTATAATTTTCTGATGAAGGGTGTCCAATTCACTGCAGCTCCGCCACTGGTCAAGGAGATACAACCATACATAAGGGAATCTTGTAGTGTAGGAGACAAAGTGATAAGCGTACAATATAAAGGCAGAATACATATATTATAAAAGTACGTAACCTTTGGGCTCTTGAAAGGTAATATAAAGTTTTAATATAATGAAAAGCGTACACTATTGATTTTGTATCCAATCGCTTTGGAAAGATATTGTTTAGAGTGTGCCACTTTTTACTATGTGAAGCTTTGGCCACTGGTTTCTTTTCTTATCGATAATTTCTTAAAGTTAAGAGTAAATTTTATTTAGCTATTAAATCATGGCTTGTTTTGATCAAGTCACCTAAACACATGACAGAGTGTGCCTATAAGGAACTTCCACATATTAAGTATATTAGTTAATCACATAAAATGTTATTACTTTACTTAAGCATTATCCTCGTTTGGAACAAAATTCAGATTTTACCTCTTGTTGAAGAATGCATATAATTGAAAGAGGTGATATAATTTAAGACAACAATACAAATCTCGTTAGTTCAGGAGCTAATTGTTTTTCTTTCCGTGAATTTGCAATATTACCAATCTCTATCATAATTTGCATCTTGGATACATGTATCAGGTGTGTCCAAATGTATTTCGAAAACATGTTAACCAGATACACATAATTAAGTGTATCTAAAGAAGGAATGCAACTAAAAGACATAAACTAAGGAGAAAATCACGCATATAACAAATTTGGAGTAATCTGTCGTATTACAACTCGTAAAAAAATTCAAAAAAGTCAAAATTCTTCCAAATTTTTTCGAGCATCAACATTTTTTTCATTTATTCTTTCGAAATGTGGATTATTATGTATCTGATTTGTTCATTCTGTGTATCTGACTTGTCATTTCTATGTATCAAATATAGTTTCTTCTACGTATTTGATATATACTTAATGATTAGATGTATATGATATGTTCATTCTACGTATTTGAATTATTCTTCTACAAATGTATCTGATATAGTTTCTTCTATGTATCTAATATGTACTTAATGATTAGATGTATATAATCTATTCATTCTATATATGTGATCACTTCTTCGATAAATTTGATATAGTTTGTTTTCTGTATATGATATATATTTAATAATTAGATGTATCAGATCTGCACATTCTGTGTATATGAACTATTTTTTTATATTTGATATAGTTTATTCTTTGTATTTGATAAATTCACCTCAAAGTCAATGAATATGAAGAAGGTGTAACGGCTCTTTCTGTCATTATAGGTGATCTAACTGTAAAAAAAATCAGGAGAAAAAGCTTTCAGGATAGTGCCTTGAAAATTCTTGGTTATGATGGGCACAAAAGAAATCTGAGCGAGCTGAAGTTTAGGGAAAAATCAGGGAAATGATTGGATAAAATGTTTGAGTAGAGTTTGTTTGCCCTTTTTCTAAGACATTAAAGAGTCTGTAAGGCTTTTCAGAATAAAATTCGGGTGAGTAGAATTCTTGATATCAAACTTGATATAAAGGAATTGGTCTGGAACATCAAGGTTCAAAGATGTGTTGTGGAATAGACTAAAATGGGAGGGTTTTCGAGTTTATGTCATGTGCCAGCCGCTATAGCGGTTGAAACACAGTTCTAGCGACGATTACTATAGTGGAAAATTTTCAACATAGAGGAAGTCAAAGATGGTCAACTCCGCTATAGTGGGCAACTTCCGCTACGGAGGCGCCGCTATTACGGGATTAGGCCGCAATGACAGAATAAGTGTAACGACCTGTTTCTGTCGTTATAGAAAAGCCCATGGGGAAAGAATTCGGACCAGAAAGTTTTTGAGTAGTGACTTGAAAAATTGTAGCCTAGTCCAGATTTGGACGAAATATGAGTCAGGTGAGGTCTAGGGAAATCTGGTAATGAATGGAGGATTTAACTATGAATTTTGTCACATTAATGGATAACTAAAACGTTAAGGAGCCTGTATGGCTTTACGGAATCGAATTCGGGCGAGTAGAACTTCTGAAACTAATCTTGGCGTGAAGGGGTAGTTTTAGAACGTCCTGGTTGAAAAGTGTGTTGTGAAATGGGAGCTTGGAACTCAAATTCTGAGCTTTGGCCACTAATTTCTTTTCTGGAAAAAGAAAAAAGAAGAAAAAAAATGTTATTACTTCACTTATACACATTATCCTCGTTTGGAACAAACTTCAGATTTTACCTCATGTTGAAGAATGCATATAGTTAAAAGAGGTGATATAATTTAGGACAACAATACAAATCTCATTAGTTTAGGAGCTAATTGTCTCTCCTTTCGTGAATTTGCAATATTACCAATCCTATCATAATTTGCAACTTGGATACATGTATCAGGTGTGTCCAGATACATGTATTTCGGATACATGTTAACCGGATACACATAATAAGTGTATTTAAATAAGGAATGCAACTAAAAGACATAAATTAAGGAGGAAATCACGCGTATAGTAAATTTGGAGTAATCTGTCCTATCACAACTCCTAAAAAGATTCAAAAAAAGTCAAAATTCTTCCAAAAAAAATTCGAGGACCAACAATTTTTTCATTTAATCTTTTGTAATGTGGATTATTGTGTATCTAATTTGTTCATTCTGTGTATCTGACTAATGATTAGATGTATCAGATATAGTTTCTTCTACGTATTTGATATATACTTAATGATTAGATGTATCTGATCTGTTCATTCTACGTATTTGAAATATTCTTCTATGTATCTGATATAGTTTCTTCTATGTATCTACTTAATGATTATATGTATATAATCTATTCATTTTGTTTATGTGATCACTTCTTCGATGAATTTGATATAGTTTTTTTAATGTATATGATATATATTTAATAATTAGATCTGTGCATTCTGTGTATAATCTGAAATATTTTTTATATTTGATATAGTTTATTCTTTGTAAATGATAAATTCACCTCAAAGTCAATGAATAAAAAGTGTAACGGTTCTTCCTGTCATTACGGGTGTGCTAACTGTAAAAGAAATCAGTGGAGAAAGCTTTTGGGATAGTGAGTTGAAAATTCTTGGTTATGATGGGCACGAATGAAATTTGAGCAAGATGAAGTCTAGGGAAAAATTGGGGGAAAGAATTGGATAAAATGTCTAAGTAGAGTTTGTTTACCCTTTGCTAAGACATTAAAGAGTCTATAAGGCCTTTTAGAATTGAATTCAGGTGAGTAGAATTCTTGATATCGAACTTGATATAAAGGAATTGGTCTAGAACATCAAGGTTCAAAGGTGTGTTGCGGAATAGACTAAAATGGGAGTGTTTCCGAGTTTATGTCCCCTGTCAGCCGCTACAATGGGTGAAACGCCGTTGTAGCGACGAATGTTATAGCGGAAAAGTTTTCACCATAGTGAAAGTAAAAGATGATCAACTCCGCTATAGCGGGTAACTTCCGCTAAGGCGGCACCGCTATAGAAGGATTAGACCGCTATGACAGGATAAGTCACTGAAAATGTAGCAATTTCCCCGAAAAAACGTTCATTCTTACTCAAGAATGTTTAAGGGAAGGGAAAGGCCAATTTGGGAGAGTTTTCATCGATTTTCCACCAGAGTCTACATAAAAGTGAGTTGTTTGTGTCCCTAATCCAGTAGTTTGATGTCTATACCATAGAATCGATAATTATGGGGTTTGGGGAGGATTTGGCTTGACCTAGAATGAAAAATTCGATGTAGTAAGGATTGTTGGATGTAGAAACCCTTAAACTTTGATTATAAATCTTTTATTCATGATTATATATCCGTAATTCGCTAGTGTAATCATAAAACCAATAATTCTAGGTTAATTATTGGTGGGAAAGCCTTAGATTAGGTGAGATGATCATGATGTTGGTATGGGGTTTGGAATTTAGAGATAATTCGGGCATATTTAGGCCATTTTAGGTCGATTTTGTGTTGTGCTATTGTTTTAGACCGAGAACAACTAAAGCTTCATAACAAGATGAAGGCTCAAGTTTAGTAGAGCATTCTAGCTTGATTCGAGGTAGGTGGTGATTAAATTGTTTCTTAATTTATGTTATGTGTGCATGCTAACTATTTTTTGCAATGCTTGTACATTACGTGATTAGGGATAAAGAAGAGACGAATGTGAAATGATATCTTGTTGTCAATCTCATGAAATGAACTTGTCTTAATTATTTGTGGCCTTGCAAGTGTGGTCGTATTCATTGTGATTGTGATCGTGTGATATCTGTAATTCTTGGTTGACTCGGGTACCACGTCTGGTAAATATTATGATTGGCTGGGGTATCACGCCTGGTATAGAATAGCTAATAGTTGGCTTGGATATCATGCCTAGTACAAGTTCTGTATTGGTTGGCTTAGATACCACTCATCTGGAGTCTCTAGTAGAGAAGCCTCCTATAGGGCATCTATGCTCGGTAATAGGATCAGGGAGGTTGCAAGAAAGGCTCGGCTTAGGTATTAGTGCTCGGCTCAACAATGAGAAGTGTGGGGGAGTTTGGAGTGACTCCACTGGACCCAACAAATGAAGTTTCTCGGAGAGACCTCTCTTGGGTAGCCTGAATAGTGACTTCCTCGTTCTCGTGCAGTAGAGTCTTGAGGATCAGAACAGAGATGTCTATACTTATCTTCAACAGGCTACAAAGATTGTTAGAAAATTTCTTTTATTCATTCTTTCTTATCGTGCATGGCTACATTCGCTAGTGCTGAGTTGTCGCGTGTTATAATGTTGAAGACTAGAGCTTCTGTTTCTAGAGATAGAGGGGAAGCAGTCCCTAAGGTTGTTGTGGAGACCCCAACTAATGGTAGAGGTAGGGCCCAAACTAAAGGTCGTGCTCGTGGAGTAGCACCGGCTAGAGGTCGTACCCGTGGGGAAGCACCAGCCAAAGGTAGAGGTAAAAAGGCTTCTCCTAAGCCACGAGTTGAGTTTGCTGAGGATCAGGTACCTCCAGAGTTTGGAGCTCTGTTGTTTCAAGAGACTTTGTTGAGGAGGCTTGGTGTGTTAGAGAACCTTTCTCCGAGGGCTCCACTACCAGACTCCATTCCATTGGTCAACCTTGTGACCTTGACTCCTGAGACCACCATACTTGCTCCTTCTGTGGAGCAGACACGTATTCCTACTCCTTCATCTTTTGCTGGATAATATTTACACCTTCTACTTCTGTGACCACTACTAGTGTGTGGTCCCCCCTTCTCCTGTTACCCATCCTTCCTTCACCCAGGTATTTATATACTTGATGGGTAGTCTCATTACTCAAAAGCAAATAAAACAAGAGTAAAGACTTGGGTTGCCTCCCAAGAAACGTCTTATTTAATGTCGTGTCACGAAATAGTCCTCAAACTTCAACAATCATTTCGGGGTTTGGGATGGTATCACTAGGCAAAGTTCCCTTTTCCCTCGAATTTAGATGAGTGAAAATTTGACCCAGTTGGGTCTCCAGCTGCTTGATTGAACCTGAATCTGAAGTCATTGGGTTAAAGTGTAGAAGTCTTTTTTTAAATCCTTCAATACCTTATTAGATCTTTCAACCTTGTTATAGATCCTCACAAGCATGTCATCTATTTTGCTTCTTTCTAGACCTATTGGATCTTTTGAGCGTGAACGATCATGGAGGCACGTATCTATCTTTGTCCACCTCCTTTTCTTTCCAATTTCCACCCCTCCAATATTTCTAACCACTATCTCTATCCTTGTTCCAACCTTGGTTTCCACCTTGACGTAGATAATTGTTGTAAGAACTCCACACTTGATTTCCCAAATATTGAGCCTCTTCATTGTATATAGCCTCTAATTTGGCATCATTCAGGCACTGCCCATTGTTTGTTCCAACCACATTTACTAACTTAGATCAACCTCCCCTGACATGTTTGGATAGCACATCAATTTAGGTCATCATTTTCGCCATATTCTCATCCCTTTCATGGCTCCTTTCAATTTATTTTTGTACTCAATCCCACTTGTAGAAGGGGTACTTGGTCTTCTCTTGTGTGCCATGCTCGATTGACCTTAGTCATTTCATCTAACAAAAATGCAGCTACCTCATACGGTTGTCTCTTCAACCCACCATGAACCAATTGAGCAGCCATACTTTTATTGGAAAAGTATTGGAGCAACAAACTGTCTGGAACGCCATGCATTGGACATTGCAAGAGTAACTTCTTAAATCTCAACAATGTTTCATGCAAGGGCTCAACTCCAATACTTTTGAAATTCTGGATTTGGTACGAAGTTTAACCATTTTCGAGGGTGGAAAGAATCATTCCAAGAACGTTTCTGTTAGCTCATCCCTCGAAGTAATATAATCAGTTGGTAACTCTGTCAACCATCTTGTAGCTTCTCCCATTATAGAGAATGGGAATAGTCTCAACCTTATGGATTCTTGAGAGATATTCTTGAACACAAAGGGTCCACACACCTCATTAAAATTCGTAGGGTGCTCATGGGGATCCTCATGAAATAGGCCCCTAAAAATTCCTTTCATATGGAGCAATTGGATCATAGGACCGGTGATGTGAAACACCGTCCTCCCGATTGTAGGAGGTATTTGGATTGCTCCCGTGCTTTGAATGACATTAATGGACATGTCATTTAGGTCACTCATATTATCATTTTCACCATAGTGACTATTATTGTCCCTCCCATTGTCACTCATCTTGTCAACTTGTAAATCAGCCTACAACAAAACAAATCAACAACTCTACTACAAATAAACCAAATTAAAATCTAGTTTCTCAATTAGAATTCTCAACTACCGCTCCCTGACAGCGACGCCTTTTTTTGTAACGCTCAAATCACCTTTCAAAACCTATTAAAAAGGCGAGTGATCGTAGTCAGTAAAACCCTAATGAAGAGTCGGTGTAGAATCGCACAGGGAATGGCATATCATGGATAATTCTTTATCGAGAGATTTGGATTTTAAATCATCTCATTTGGAGTAGTATGAACAATTGGGTGGATGGTACCACCAATGTAAAGATTTCTTGTCAATTATCGCTATTAAACTAAAATTTGAATGAAATCAAGATTTATCAAGCAATATAAGGGTGCGGGAATTGGAAATCAATGTCATATAGGAGTAAATGTGTTGCTCTATAGTGATGTGTATACATGATTAGGCTAAGTCATCGTCAATGACGCTAATCATCTTTCAATCTCAAAGCATCTATGCATAGAATTTCCTTTCGGTCTCATCTAATGCCAATTATGAACAATACATTATCTTACTCTATTCCATCTTTCAAGAATACGGCAATTAGATCAGACCCATAACATTTATTTCAAGTAATTCAAGGACATCAAACATAAATTACTAGTATTGAACTAATTACCCACCCAAATTAATCTCTTTCGAGCATCAGCCAGAGATAGGAAGCAAGAATTAAGTTTGCAACCTTAATCTTTATGTTAGACCAAATTCATCATGCGTGAACAACAACAAAACAGAGCATAGCATAATACCCACTACATTAAATTAACACTCAACTCCATTGGAGCACCCCTAGATCTTGGGGTTTTAGCCACTCATCACAAAAAGTAAAGAAAGTATACCTTCCATGAAAGCACCCATATGTAACTTGAAATCAAGCAATTAAGAGTAAACCCATATTGGATTGAACTTCAAATTATTGAATTCAAGATTCAAATTGTAAAACCCCAAGAAGGCTAGAAAAAGTGTTCTAAAAATTAAAATGTTCTCACTCAAAACTTTCTCTTGAACTCAGTAGGTCAATGCTTTAATCGAACTCTCTTAAAACTCTATCATTTGGGCTATTTATATTTTTCCAAAATTTGGCCAAAAATCCACTTCTCAACCAAATCGGTGACATTCGTCGGGCTTGCCTAATTCACTCGGTGAATCACCATTCGTTCCCCAGCTCGCTGTGATGATTTAGGCTTTAGGTGTTTGAACCTCAGCTGACGAACTCGATTGAGTCAATCTTTCTTTTTTGGCGTATCACCGAATACCACCTTAGTTTGTTATTTGAGCATTAAATCTTTGTCTTGCACACTGTCACTTTGGGTGATGTTCTTCAAATCCTCCTTAGTTACAGTTCATCCACTCACTAGCTTGAGGGAAAGTGTTGAGATGAAGGAAGCTATTGAATGGAACATGTCCAAGGAAGCTGACTGACGTGTTTACTGATGTAGAGTTGGAGTCACACTAGAACTAGACTACTAAATCCTAACTTATGTACGACTGCACTGATGTATCATGCATGGGGATAAAGTCAACTAGGATAAGGTGTTTTAGTTATAATAGTAATACAAATCATGTAAATAATATATTTTTGTTGTAGTAGGACTCCTAGTGTAGCTAATATAAGACTCTTCTCCTATATAAGAAGCATGTACTCAACAGTTTTAATTATCAATACAATCCTTAATTTCTCTAACCCTAGACATGAGAAATCTACATTCCTCACTCTCCAACATACTTGATCTTCATCTTCACCTCCACCCCCATAATAAACACGAAAACATAAATAAAAAGTTCATTTGCTATTTTTTTTTTAAAAAAAAACATATAACATTCTATATTGGGGAAGGAGGGTAGAGTGGGAGAACTAAATAGTTATAACATGGGTGTGAATCTTTGAGGGTAGGAAGCAGCTTATTGAACTTTTACGAACATCATGACTATGATATATAAAATTAGAAAAAACATTAAAACATGTGGCAAACAAATAGGTAGTACATATATGCATGTGATGAATATTTTGTTTGTTGCAACATGAAAATCTACTCATAATATATATATTTAGTTACAGAATTTATCGATAATTCCTAGCTAATCTATTGTTGATAAGCTTTTAGTAAATTTAATTTTTTTAATAATCCATTGCTACATCGTAGCTAAATGGGATAATCATAAAAAATTTAGTGTTTAGTTATAAAATTAAGTTCATCAATAACAATAATGATCTTATTATGAAGGTTGGGAAAGTGTTCTTGACAAAACCAATGACATCTTGAATATAATTGCACAAATCAAATAACATGGTGATTTTCTCTGGAATCAAATTCCATAATTGACACGCCAAGCATATATTATTGAAAAGAAAGGTTTTTAATTCCATCTTCTTAATGTCCTCAGAATAGAAAAGTTTCTAATTAGACATCCCTCCCTTTACTTAATCCTCAAATTATTTTTCAAGATAATACTGTTCATTAATTAATATGGATAGTATTATGATAAAATCTTCATATCAATTATTGTTTTCTTAAGAGACATGCAAATTCCAAAGTTAACAAGTAAAAATAAACGGAGGGATCATATGTATGGTCAATATATTTTTATGCTTAGACTGGTCTCTCCAATTAATTTTACTTGTCATATTTTTATATGCATATTCCTAGAAAAATATTATTCTAAAAGGGTAATTTGACTAAATTAACCTTATGTATTCTTTAATTCAATTTAATACTACTCTCTTTTCACAACAGTCATATCTCACCACATTTTTTGAGTAAGGTAAAGTTGTAAAAAAATAATTATTTATATCTTATTTTTTAAAATGATAATTATTTTGGACCAACTATTTTTAGTAAGCATGACATGATGAAAATAGAATAGATCGGATGGAGCATAATAAATATTGAATCTCCTTACTCATACATTTATTTTTTAAATATTTTGATTCACTTAGCGAAATTCTAATTCCGTCAGGTCTAGATTTTTTTCTTTTCTCCTAATTGAATAAATTAATTAGAACCCAAGTTGATCATTCTTAGAAAGACTATTGATTCAATGATGTTAAACAATAAAATTGAGGGCCTAACAAATTAATTGAGTCCATTGAAAATTGTATAATCAACTTGGGTGCAAGGGCCATGAGAATATAGTGCCCATGTGATGAGAGCTTCTTTCACTAGAGGTCAGCCTTGATTACCAAAAACAAACCATCCATTTTCCAACTTTAAACATTAATTCTTTTTTTTTTGTGGACTTTATATCAACTAAGAATCTTCCCACTATTGAGGAATGAGAGAAAATAGTTACATGTTCACAAGAAACAGAATTAACACAACAATAGTGAAAAAATAATCGCTCTACTTCCCAAGGCAAAAAATAAAAATGGAGTCTCAAAAGTATGAACTTTTTAAAAACATGTAAAATATGAACTTAAATTTGAACTGATATTTAATTCTAATTTTTTTTATAAAAAAAACATGTATATTTATGAAATAACCAAAATATATGTTGTTCAAAATCTAGTGGTCTGACTGATTCAAATTTATTTAATGAAAAATCTATATAAAAAAATTGTTCTCTCCCAAAAAAGACTTCATTAATAAAGAACTTCTTTGGGAAGTGGCTATAAGTCAATTTGCTAATATCCACTAGATTACTTTGTTGTAATCTGAACAAAGTACATTTTATAATCTCCTAAATAATACTAACATATAATCAAATATCTTTTCACAAAAATAAAGCATATAGTTAACAATAAGCAATAAGTGTTGATAAGCAATTTTAAGTGTTGAAGTTAATTTACAAATAAGCAATTACTTATGTGTTTCTAAAATTATATATATTAAAGTATTTTTGTAAGAAAAGTGATGATCGATAATATAGAACGCGAATGAATTTAATGGTTTTATTTTACAAAAAAGGTATATGAGGATTTGAGAAAATATTAAGGATCAAATAGTACATAATTTATAAAAATACTTGTAAACATAAAAAAAAAATCATAAATTAATTGGAATAATCAGCTTATGATTTTTGATTAATTTTAACTTCTAAGCATTTTAAATATGTATGAAACGCATAAATAAGTCAAAAAGTACTCTGCATCTCAATGTTCGATTATTCACGTCTCAAAACTATTCTTCTCGCTTTTTGTTATTCTATATACTATTTGTCCTTCTTTCCATTAAATATAAATAAATCTATATATACTACAGTTGTAATAACAAGTGTTGTCTTAAAACCTTGTACAAAACCTACAGCTTGTTAATTCCAATTCCAAATTTTCTCTACTTGTTGTACTTGTTCACTTACCAATTCCTAGCATATAATACAATGGTTATTGAAACAAACACTAAAATCATTCAAGTTTTTGCTTTCATCCTTGTGTTGATCTTGTTTAGTCATGAAATTTTATGTGTGGAAGCAATTAGGCACCTAAAGTCGGAAAAAACGGAAGTGGTAAGTGTGGAAATTTCATCTTCTTCTGTATCATCAACACAAATAGTTGTCACTTCGGAGACATTCAATAAAATTGGAAAGATACGGAAAAGTTTAGCATGGCTCCTGAGCAAAGATGACACACAGAAATCGATAAATGATCCAACAGTAGCAACAAATAGTGTAAAAGTTGTTGAGAAGATGGATGATTTTGGACCAACGGGGCCAGGGCACAGTCCAGGCATCGGTCACTCCATTCACAATTAGTGTGTATTTCAATACTTTGAATTTCTTTTATATAATGCGTGAGAAATTTGTATATATTCAAAATTTAACTTATGTACACTTGCAATGTAAAGAGTTTTTACAATATAAATATATTTTAACACGGTATCAGATGTAGGCTACTTTATTTTCAAGTTATTAATCTCATTTCGTATGATCTCATTTCCTACGAATGACTATGCATAGTTATCTTTTCAGTAACTGATAAGGTAAAATTTCCACATTAAGTTGTTAGAAGTTAAAATCTATACTTTTAGTTTAATTTTGAATTAACCTCCTCCTTCCAATTATCCACATTTTATAATTTGCTTAGTACTTTTATTATAAGAAGTTGTTGTTGCCCTGTGCGCTATAAGGGTCGTTTGGTAGGAAGATTAGGAGAAATAATCCATGTTTGATAGGAATTTTGGGCCAAAGTATAACTAATTCATAGATTAGTTATACACCCTACATGGTATTATTGGATTTATTACTAATACCTTCCATTTGGTGATATTAGTAACACATAAGATCTAATAGCATGGGATTATCTATGTAAAGACAAAAATATACCTCAAATCATTTAAATCATTTTGTTTATTTTCTTGATTTTATGTTTTATATTTGTTCTAGTAAATTCATTTAAATAAATTAGCTTACAAATTTTATTATTTAGAGAGAGTTGTTTGTTGCTAAATAAATCCAATACAAATCAATACAATATTTGAAATATGAGTTGTTTAACATTTACTAATTGAAAAGACAAATATATCACCACATGACGTTTGCGATCTTAATTGAATATATTATTTTTTAATATATATGTGGTTTATAATCAATTGTATTTTGAACAATTTATAAAACTGCATACATATTAAAACTACAACTTGCAATTTTATATGTAAATGTAGATGATTTATTCGAATTTACAATTGATTACCGTCTTTTCGGTTTTAAAAGTAGATGGTCTATCTTTTTTAAAATTGAAAATTGACGTTTTGTGAGTGATTAATTTATTAAGATGACAATTATTTACCCTCAAATAACTCAAGTGAGGAAATAGCAAACATGACAACAAAATTGTTCTTCTCCTTGCTAGTTAGAAGGCCATAAAAAATAATATTGTCCGGCAATTATCTATCTTGGCCTGATTACATGAAATAGAAAATCTCATAAAAATTCAAGGATATAATTGGAAAGAAGTTTTTTTATATAATTTTAATTTGAACACAAAATGAAGTGGAAAGCAATGAACCAAACACTTGATAAAAATAATTCTTGCATTACTAATCTATGTACTACTAATTCGTACGTTACTAATCTTTGCTATTAATCTCTGCATTATTAATCCCTACATTACTAATCCTTGCATTATTTATTTTTTGTACCAAATGACCACTAATAGTTTCAATCCAAATATCATATGCAGTACCAAGCGGCATGAACAATAGCTTCACTCTCTTTATAGTGTATAGGAGTTAAGAAGTAGACCAAAAGAGCATATACATGTGACATTTTACATTCATATTTTAAATTAAATTATTCTTATTTTTTTTTTGTAAGTACCTTCTTTTCTTATTTATTATTTTTCTTCAAATTTCTACATTTATTTACCAATAATAATGACATCATAACATTCAAATGTAGTAACATCAAAAATAAAATAATCAAAAAATAATAAATCTAGTTGGAAGTCACAACTAAATATTGTCAAAACTAAATTCAATTGAAAAATATATCTTAAAAATAGCAGTAATACCAAAAATTAACTAAAAAGAAAAATAAAAAGAAATAAAAACTTGAACATTAAAGCAAACAAAAATAGCAATAATATAAAAAATTAACTAAACATAAAAAGAAATAAAACTTGAGCAAACAAAATAACAGTAATACCAAAAATTAACTAAAAAAAAAGAAATAAAAACTTGAACATTAAAGCAAACAATAAAAATATACTCAGTATAGTTTTATAAGTGGAGTCTAGAGGATATGGTGTGTATGTAACTTTTCCCCTAATTGTGAAGATATTTCTATTGTTTCTGATGAACTCTCAAATAAATACATAATTATTAAAAACATTTACACTTTAAAATAATTATTAAAAAATGTCAATATGTCAATATTTAAAAAAATAAATTGTATCCTAATATAATTAATTTCATTTTCTTTTATTTCTCAAATCAGGTCCATATTGGACCATTTTTTACTCCACTATCCGGTAAAAAAAAATACCTTCATTGCCCACTTATCCCTCTTCCTAGGTTTTACCCCAAATCACTCATTTCTCTCTCTTCCTTTGGTCACCATTGTTATCTCCTTTCCTTGTTCAAGAAAATCAACTCTTCCAATTTATTATCCTTTGTTCAAGAAATCTCACAATTAATTCAAAAGATTTTTCACCCATTGATAAAGGTAAATTCGAAGCCAACAAGTATTTTGTGAGATTTCTTGTGATTTTGATTTCATATTCACCAAGTATTTTGTATTTCAAATTTTTTCGTCTTTTAAATAGTATTGTTTGATTTTTTTTGTGAGTTTGTTTTCATATTCACCAAGTATTTTGTGAGATTTTCCTCTTTTATGTATTTCGGATTTTTCGTCTTTTAAACACTATTGTTCGATTTATTTCGTAATTTTGTTTTCATATTTGAGATTTAGTAGATTGTAGTAATCTACATTGACATTCATACATCATATAATGTTTGAGTTCTTATACATTCATATTTAATGATTTCACATTTTGCTTATAGGGTTTCTAATGCACAAGTGAATATGGATTCAAATTTAGGTTTGGTGAACAAAAAATTGGAAAAAGGAACATAGCAGACGAAGAAGAAGAAGGAGAAGGAGAAGGAGAAGGAGAAGGAGAAGGAGAAGAAGAAGAAGAAGAAAGAGAGAGTCGGAGAAGAAGATTGCAAAAATTGTATTCATATCAGAATTGTATTCATATTAATTTTTGTTTATCAATTGTTTTTCTTTTACTCAACATTTGTAGTTTTATTAAGAACATTATATTTTTTTTTAGTTTGTAGTCATTCCAATAGGTATACCAAATGGATTTGTATTTCTTAAGCAAAGATGTATCCTATATTTTTCACAATCAATTTATATTTTTTTAGAATATTGTATCCTTCCTCAACAAATTGTATTATTTCCACTATTATGCTTTTTTTCAGAATCTTGTATCCATATTTCTTTCACAGTCAATTTGTATTTTTTTAGAATATTGTATCCTTCCTCAACAAATTGTATTATTTTCAACATGCATGCTATTTGTTTTTCAGAATCTTGTATCCTTTAATAAATCATATTCATATGTAATGATTAGATTATATATATTGGGATACAATCAGTAATATTTTTGTAATATAAATAAAATAAAAATATATTTGACAGTCATGTAATACAATTTTGATCATTGGAATATAATTTTTAGTTTCACTATAAAAGCAAGATATCAATTTTAATTTGAATGGTAAAGTGAGCACATAAAATGTAAAAACTATTGGTATACAATTACGATGAAAACATAATAAAAAAAAAGTTAAGGAATGACTGGATTATAAGGGGTTTCATCTTCCCGCTTCAACAAAACTCTCACTCTTCCTCTTTGCATGAAATCTTGTGGATATGTTTTATCAAACTTAATTGCACAAGGAATTTTGAGGAAGTTGCAGCAATCACTAATCTCAGTACAAGTAAGGCAAGCACAAGCTTTCGTCACACAAATTCTTCTTCCTTCCGCTATCGTCTTTTTTGAATTTATATAAACTGGATACAGTATGTTCCACTTCTTGATATTCTTAATTTCACCATCCATGATTAAGATCTTGATAAAGGAGAAAATTGGAGATTGAAACTATTGATCTAATCGAATGAGAAAGGAGATTTCTTTGAAATTGTAACTAATGAGAATTTTAAGTGATATGTTTCGTTTTTAAAAAATATTATTTCTCTTGATTTTCTCCTTTATGTTATTAAATAATAGTATTCTTGCAAATCAAACGAATAAAAAATACATAAATCAGATACATAACAAATTAAAATAATGACATTTTAAATAAATATTGAAAGTGTGGATAAGGGGTCCTATTAAATGTCAAAATATTGACATTCTGAAAATTTGCCCTATAAAATTAGTATGAAAAGAAAATACATTATTAGTGACAGTCAATTAATTAATAATGGAGAAAAAATAGTACTAACAACAAATTAATTATACAATAACTGAATCGAATGCAATAACGAGTAATAATAATATCGAAGAATAAGATAATAGTAGAGCAATATAAGTAATATTGATCAACAAAACTAGACAGTGCTCGACTACCTACTAACCTTCTCTTCTAATTCTCGACATTTATATCCTCTTAGCTAGAGTCATGTCCTCAGTAAGTTGTATAGGTGCACTATTTCTTATATAATCACCTTCGTGTGATACCCCTTTAGACTGTCTCGATGTTTCTTCACATCAACCATAGTCAACCTCTCACATTATTTTGCGCTCTACATCGTTTTTCATTTTTTTCAATTATAAAAATACTTTAAAATTTTCATTCCCCGAGCCTACACCCTGGGCGGGACTGGCACTCGAGAACCATTGTTGGCCCCAAGCGAACCCTTGGCCTGGCTTACTTATTCAGCGGAAGACTTACTCATGATATAAATACTTTAAAAAGTAAACTTAACTTCTCAATAATAAACTTAGAATGTATTAAAATAACATTCACTGGCCAAAGTGGCAACTCAAGTCTCAACCATCAAAACAGGAAATAGAAAGACTCAAGAACTAACATCACTAACTATCTATGAAGCCTCTAAACAACTGATATGGACGTCGGGACAAGATCCACGACATCCTAAAGAACTAAACATACAGAAAGTGATAAAAGGGGATCCTTCGAAAGCAAGGAGGCTCACCAACAAACTCTGAAGCTCAACTAGAATCAACGATGCGCTGGATGTTGATCCTGGTTACATGTATCTGCATCATTAAAAGATGCAGGCCAAATAGCATCAGTACATTGAATGTACGAGCATGCGATGGGAAATCTAAATAAGACATAAGCTTGAAAGGAACTGAAGAACAAACCTGATCTCAACTGAACTGAACTGAACTGAACTCATTTCAATATAAAGTAGTATAAACAAGCGCAATACAAAGAAGAACTTTTTAAAACATGGATAACAACTCTGTGTATTTAGAAATACAATAGTGACTCTGTGTGTATGCAAAGATACAATATAAACTCTGGAATGTATATAAAAATACAAATTACTTTTGCGTATATAAGAATACAAAATACTGCTGTGATAGTTTCTCTAACCGACAACCATCACGTAATAGCTATTGTGATGATACAACATTTTGCCTCACACTGTCAGGGCCGTCCTATACCTTGCCAAGGGTATAGAACCTGACTACTAAGTTGATCCACTAGTCTATGGTAAAAATCACCAAGGAGTCATCTAAAAAGTATGACCCTTTTCTACCCATGATGGCTACATGGTTTATGGGGGCTAGGAGTTGTCTGAACTCTCCCCCATATCGGTGCTCAATACTACTCCCAAAATATAATTCCAGCTCTTACGTTTAAAAACATAATTCTTTCTGTGATTTGAGATAATTGCTCAAAACTTAGCTCAAAGGCTCCTCTTGGAAATCAAAGTTTCCTCTAACTGAAAACTAGCTCAAAGGCTCTTTTGGATATCAAAGTTTCTTTCTTGTTTAAATGTGAAAAAAATTTACTCTTTGGAAATACATAGTCCCCATATACTCTTTTGAATAAATGAACTTCAATCTTTACTCTTTACTCAACTCAAAACTTAAGTCTTAAAACAAAGTTAAAACGGTTGTAAAAGACTTTTGGAAAACTCTAAGAACTTCTGTTGACTTGACTCTTAACTTTCCTTGAATTGAATTATGGATTCAAGGTTCATGATCTCATGTTATTGATGATTTCATGATGTTTAGACATACCTTAGAGTGTAGGAATCAACTAGGAAACATAGGTACGTTAGAAAGGAACTAGTACGGAAAGAAGTGGGAAGAAGTAGAAGACCTGGAGTCCCTAGCGCTCTGAGTAGCGCGGGGGGGCAGAGGGTAAATTTCAAAGACTGGTTTAGGGCGCTCTGGCTGGAGCGGCGCCCCAGAGGCCAAACTTCATAGCACTTTGTGGGGCGCTTTGAGTGGCGCGGCGCCCCACCCTTCTCCCCAAGTGTTTGACGATTTTTCTTGCTCGCTTTTCAACTCTAAACTCAATTGGGGTTTTCCCTCAAACACTTAGATTCGACTACATAATCAAAATATGGAAGAATCTACTCAAAATGACACCTAATTTCATGAATCAAAATCAAGAACTACTCAACAACTCCAACAATCAAGAACCCAATAGAAACTCCAAACAAATCCATAAAGAACTCAATTTCTAAACCTTCAAGAATCTAAATTCGCTGAAATAAATCATGTTTGGTGCGTGGGTGAACTAACCAAATGCTATGTGATCTCACATACCTCGTACGGATCACCCCTTGACGAAATCCACAAGCAATTCTTCAAGAACTTGGTGATTCCTTGCTTTTTCTCCTCTTTTCTCCCCTTCTTTTCTCTTCTCTCAAATCTCTAACTTGTTTTTCAGAAGCGTAAACTGAATCCAATCAGTCTATGCCCTAACTTAATAACCAAAAATAAAATTAATTAATTGGGTGGTGAAAAGACCATAATGCCCTTCAAAAATCCGGTTTTGACTTCCTTATCTAGACAACCCAACATCAAATGGGCATATATCACTCAAACAAACTCAAAACTGAGAAAACTCGGTGGCGTTGGAAAGATAATTCAAAGATATTTCCTACGGTATATTGTAGCACACCTAAATCATCCTGATCAAGGATTTTTGGTCGTTTGAAGTTGACACAAAACTCTTACTTAACCTAAATTTGTCAAATTTCCAGATTTTTCTTTCTTTCCAAAAATGACTCTTTTTAATTCTAGCTCTTTCTAGTTCTTTCAAATAGCGAGGTGTTACAAAAATTTAGAGATTAGTGTCCAAAATACACCTAAACTATTCCTTTTATTTTGGTTTCATACTTAAATTGTTGAGAGTGTGAGTTTCACACCTAAATTACCACTTATTAGTTTGAGAAACACACCCTAGTGCTGTGTGTAATACACTCTCTCTTTTCTTTGCAGAAATCTTTGTCACATGACATTTCACATGGATAAAATATTTCACTTTGAGAAAAATTAAATAAACTATTAATATTAGTTAAAAACTAAAGATTAAAGTATTACTATAAAAAAAATATTTAAAAAAAAATATAATTATATTTTGAAAAAATAAAAATTTAAAATATTTTTCTCATCCCACTGCATCATCTCCTCTCCCCCCCCCCCCTCCCCGACAATGCCCCTTCCTTTTATTTTTTAAAATTATTTTATAAAATATGTTTTACAAATTTAGACCTAACCCTCCCACCCCCCACTTCTTCCTAAAAGAAATTTGGTATTATCTTTTGTTTTAAAATAAAATAAAATTCCACCCCACCCCGTCTAAACCTCCACTCCTAATTTATTTATTTATTTATTTTAAAATTTTCATTTTTTGTTAGATGTCTACATATGTTTTTTTCTACTTGTGTACCTGTCATGCCTCGAGCCTACACCCTAGACGTGGTCAGCACTTGATAACCATTTATGATCCCTAAGCAAACCCTTGGACTGACTGACTACTTAGCGGTAGACTTACTCAAGCGATAATGGGCTTAGAAACAGAATTTAGAACATTCAAACTCAAAGAAAATACTTAACTCAAACTCTCTATAAAATACTCAGTAATATAGGTATAATAGTTTGCAAAATATCTCGAGGAAAAGTAAATACTAAGAGACTCTTCAACTTTATCTATCTATAAAGCCTCTATAGTTCAACATGGATGTTAGGACAAGACCCACGACACCCTAAAATGACTAAACTGGAAAGAAAAATGTAGTCCTCTAGAATGCAGGGATGTCATATCCCGAGCCTACACCCTGGACATGATCGGCACTCGAGAACCATTGCTAGTCCCCACGCGAACCCTCATCCTGGATGACTACAAGCGAAAAACTAACTCAAGAAAAAAAGGAAACTCCAAATGCATAAATAAACTTTAAAAACTCAATTTGAACTAAACTCCAATAACTGTCTGAAAATAATTTAACAAGTTATAGTTAAATTGTCACTCTCCAAGCCTACACCCTAGACGCGACTGGCACTCGAGAACCATTGATGGCCCCAAGCGAACCCTTGGCCTGGCTCAACTCTCAGCGGATTACTTACTCAACAACAAATAAACCTCAAATGTAAATATTTAACTCAATATCTCAAATAGATAAACTCAGAATATTTTGAAGAAACATTCAACTGGCAAAAAGAGGCAACTCAAGTCTAGAACATTAACAACTGAAAATGAAACAAACTTCTCAACTACTACCCTCTATGAAGCCTTTAATACTATGAGGGATGTCGGGAAAAGAACCCCGATCATCCTAATAAAACTGAAATAATAGAAATAAGTGAGAGATCCTTCGGAAGCAAGGAGGCTCACCAAACAACTTTGTGACTGCAAGTGGTATCAACGGGGCACCTGTTGATGACTCTGGTTTGTTGTATCTGCATCATGAAAGATGTAAGCCAAATGGCGTCAATACATTGAATGTACGAGCATGCAAGGGAAAATCTAACGCATGACATCAACTTGAACTAGAACTAAAGAAACATACTCACTTCATCTCAACTCAAGGATACTCAAAGGTACTCAAAGATACTCAAACTCAGAAATATTAAACTCAATTCAATATAAAAGCAACAATAGAGATGCATTATAAAGAAAGCTTTTAAAACAATAGATAAAAATTCAATGTATTTAAAAATACAATAATAACTCAGTTTGTATGTAAATATACAAAATAACTAAATTTGGGAGATTCTCTAATCGACAACCATCACTATGAGCTATGTGATGTTACGACGTCTCACCCATGCTGCCAGAACTGTCTAATACCTTGCCGGAGTATAGAACTCCGTAACTAAGTGGATCTACTAAGCTATGCCTAAAAAACAGTAAGGAATCATCTAAAAAGTATGACCATTTCTACCTACGTTGGTTACATGGTTTATGAGGACTTTGAGTTGTTTGAACTCATCCCTATATCGGTGCCTAATACTACTCCCAATAATATAACTCAACTTATATGTTTAAAAACATTTTCCCATCCTCAAATTTTCAGATTATTACTCAAAAGGCTTCTCTTAAAAGAGATAGTGCAGAAAAATTCCTCATGATCTCATTTGGAAATCAAAGTTTCCTCTCATTTTAAATGTAAAACATTTACTCTTGGGAATACTTAGTTCACATATATTCATTTTGAAAAATGAAACTCAACTCTACTCATCCTCATACTTAGGTACTCGAGTCTTAAAACCAGTTTTAAAAGATTATAAAAGACTTCTCAAAATGACACGAAAGAACTCTCAAGACTTTACTCTTAACTCTACCTTGAATTTGAATTATGAATTATGAATTCAAGGGTTATGATTCATGTTATGAAGGATCTCTCGATGTTTAGATGTAGTTTAGAGTAGTTAGAATTAGAAAGGAGTGAAGATACACTTTAAAAAAACTCAGACGGGACAAACGACGGAAAACGGATGGGGAAGGCGACCCTAGCGCACTAAGTGGCATTGGGCGCCAGCCCCTAAGCTTCAGAACCTCTTTTTTGGAGTACTACTGGCGCAGAGCGCCAGCCCCTGCGTAGAAATTTCTGACGAATTTTCTTCTTCAACTTTTTGCCCTAATTCACCTAGAATCGAATGGTTTCTTCCAAACTCTCCTAGATTCGAATACCCAACCTTAGTAAATGAAAATCCACTGATAAACAACCCTCAAACTCCTAACATTCATATCAAGAATTCATTAAACCTCATTATTAAAGATTTATGAAATGAAACTTCAAGAAATTCATCAAGAACTCAATTATTCGACCCCAAGAATGAAATTACGAAATAATAGCACATGATTGGCATGTGGGTGAAAGAACCCAACACTATGAGAGCTTACATACTTCTTAGCAATCAAACCCTTGGCAAAATTCCTCGACAAATCTCAAAAATCTTGACAAACTCCTTGTACCTCTTCTCTTTTCTCCTCTTGAACTCCTCTCAAAAACCTAAGCATGATTTTGAATTGTGAAAACTGATCAAAGTCAGTCTAAACCCCTAAAATATTACTGATCTTGGGCATATAAATATGCCCAATTACTACAAATTAACCATCTTTAACGTAAGTTTTAGGACATTCACTAATCTAACTAGCATATTTTGGCTTAAGATTGCAATGATTGCATACTAACATATATGATTAGCAATTTTGCAGGGTTCCTAAGGGAAGTGATTGAGTCAAGGAAGAAAAAGGAGTTAAAGATGAAAAGCAACTCCAGGAGCAAAGACTAGGTGTGGCGCCCAGCATTACTGGCGCAGGCCAGGCGCGACGCGCCAAGGGGGTTTTACTGGGGCTACATTTGGGCGCACTGGCAGTGCGGCGCGCCAGCCTTCCAAGCGCGAATTGGGCGCGATGCCTCAGTCTTTTGCAGAGTTGTGGCAAAAGTTTATTTAAAAAGGACACTTAGTTGAAGTAGAATTCGACTCTATTATTCCTAACTATTATAAATAGACCCTTAGGACTCCATTGTTAGGGTTCGACTTTTATTTTTGTGTGCAAGAGAAAGTATCTACGTTTGTAATCGGGTTTGATCTTCTAAGTCTTCTATTTTCCAGGAAATCGCATGAACAATTGTATTTGGTGGTTTTCTAATAGCATGAGTGGCTAAACGCCCTAGTTCTGGGGCTGTATCTACGAATGGATTGTTGATTATTAAAGGCTTTATGAATTAATTCTTAGTTGTCATTGTAAGTTACTTCTATATTCTTGTTTTAGTATTTCTTGACTTGCCATCTAGAGATAAATCTATTTTTTAACCTTAAAATCGGGAGAGGAGAGGTTAGATAGACCAGAGGATATAGAGAGCTTGATTGACTCGTTAAGTCAAGGTGATTTGTGTTCAGGAGTGACGCCCGGACGAACAACTCGCTTGGTGACAAAATAGGATGAAACATAAATGCTCGCCAATTAGTCTATTTATCCCCGCTCAACAATGTAGTTAGGTAGCTAATTGGGGTAGGCGACGAGAGGTGTATAGCCCGACTCATATAATTAACCCTATAAACCAGTAACTTGACAACTGAAATTAGTTCTTGCCAATAGTATGATACATGATATTCAGTATATGCTGCAGCCCTAGAATTGCTTTTTACTTGCTTGAAACATAATATTAAAGTCGTTCACAATTAGTTACTTTTATTTAAGTTCATAATTAGTAGTAGTTAACAATCAATCATCAATTCTTGAAAAGATTACTTTTATTTTTATTTGTAGAATTAAGTGTTAAATATAAATTGATCATAAGTCCCTTGGGAACGATAACTCATTTCTTAAAGAATCTATATTACTTGCGCGACCACGTACACTTCCGTGTATACTTGGTAGAAACAATTACCAAAAATGTTTAAAGCTAATGGGGGTAAAGAAAAGACCAAAATACCCCTCATTAATTTGGGTAAATTTCCTTAATCGGACAGGCTGAACTCAAACTGGCATATCTCCCTCATCCAAACTCAAAATTTAGCAAACTCGATGGTGTTGGAAAGAGGACTCAAGAGTCCTTTCATTTGATATCTTTTGGGCCACCTAACTCATCCTGTTTTGAAGGTTATGGTCATTTGAAGTTGACCCAAAACTCAAAATCTAAGAATAACTTGCACAAATCTCAATTTAGCTATTTCCAATTTAGCTCTTTCTAAGGAGGAATGTTACATAAATGTCTCATGACCTCAAAAAATCTCAACAAAAAAAGAAATAATGAAAGACTCTTTGACCTTTAAACTATCTATGAAGCCTTTAGAACTCAGATAGGTGTCAGGATAGAACCCCCAACAACTTAACAAAATAAGAAGTAAATGTGAAGCCTTTCGGAAGCAAGGAGGCTCACCCAAGCTAGCTGGAATGTTAATGGTCTCAACGAAACGCATGTTGATGATCCTGAACACTGTATTTGCATCATAAAATGATGCCGATCGAATGACATCAGTACATTTAATGTACAAGCATGTAAGGGGAAAACTAAAACATACAAATATAGCTGAACTAATAGAAATAGAAGACATGCTCACCTCAACTCAACTCAATATGAAACCAGTGATAATAAGATGCAATATATAAAGATTTTAAAACAACAGATAATAACTCAAGATTATAAAAAACACTAATAAACTATTTACTCTTAGTTGGGAGATTCTCTAACCGACAACTATCGCTATGAGCTACGTGATGATACATCGTCTTGCCCACGCTACCAGAACTTTCCTATACCTTATCAGGGTATAAAACACCTCAACTAAGTGGATCCACTAAACTCTGCCCGAAGACACTTAGGATTTATCTAAAAAGTATGATTATGTACCCATGTTGGCATACATGGTTTATGAGGAATGTGAGTTGTCTGAACTCATCCCTATATTAGTGCTCAATACTACTCCCAATAATATACTCATGCTCATATGTTTAAAAACATAACTCTTCCTCCATTTGAGATAATTGCTCAAAAGATCCTTTATAAGGAGGTAATGCTCAGGACTCCTCATAAACTCATTTAGAAATCAAAGTTTCAATGTAAAAATGATACATTTTGGAATACTTAGTTCCCTTAAACTTTACCCAAAATTGTCTCCTTAAACTTTTCCTCAAAACTCAGTTTAAAACACAATAAATGACTTTCAAAGACTCATCAAGACTTATAACTCAAAATAGGGTTCATATTGAAATATAGACATGAACGAATTAAATCCAGAATTTCAATAATCATATAGAAAACTCAATACTCATAACTCAAGAACTCAATAATTCAGAACTTAATGATACTACTCATCTCAAGAATACTCAACTCCTAGGGTTCATGTGGAATTATGGATATGAACAACTCAACTCAAGGATCTTTATGCATAACTATGGAAATTAAATAATTAGCAATATAATTTCAAAAAGGATTAGGAACTCAAGAGCTCAAGGACTCAGAATTCAAATATTTTTCTCATCTCAAGAATACTCAACTCATAGGGTTCATGAGAAATTATGGAAATAAACAACTCCACTCAAGGATCTCAATAACAATATAGAGACTCATGAATACAAATCTTCTCATTCTCATACTTACTTCCTCAAGACTTAGCTCAAAACTATGGTTGATTACAAAATACTCCTCTAAATGACTCAAAAAAACCTCTTGGACTTTCCTCTTAACTTTACTTTAATTGGAAATGTGAATTTAAGAGCTATGATTAAGACATAGGATCTCTCAATGATTGATGAAAGCTTATATAGTTAGTAATAAGAAGAGAGCAATGACACGAATTGGAAAGCACTGGCGAGACGCGGAGAAGGATTTTATTTTTGGTCGCGAAATAATTTTTGAGACAGAGGACTCTGTATCCTCACCATGACGCAGAGAGGGGTGCTCGACTGGATACTAAAAATCTTAAGTGCCTCCGCGACACATACCTGGGTGCAAATATTTGTCTGATCTTTTCTTCCTCTCCCAAACTCAATTCAATTCATACCTAATGCAATTTTGTTGCCCAATTTCACAAATTTCATAAAACCAGAACGTTTTCAATGAAACCCACACAAAGTTCATCAAGAATAAAACTCATTCGCGAGACCCCTCACCTCACAACTCAACTCGACTCCATTATTAAATAATGAAGATAAAACCTCAAGATCTTCATCAAGAATCTCAATCAATAAAATTTAAGAACGAATTTATGGATGAAATACACATGATTAGCGTGAGGGTGAACAAACCCAACACTATGAAAGTTTACGTACTTTGACGAAAAATATTCTTGAAGAAACTTGAAGGAGAATCTTGGAAGATGAACCCTTGCCTTAGCGTTTCTTAAAGTTTCTTGAGCATAGAAATTTAGGAGTGAATGAGAGGGTTTAATTATCAAAACTGATTTTTCTACACGTTTAGGATAATTTAGATAACCTCCTAAGGGTTTTAGGACTAAAATGCCCTTAAAGAAATAAATAAAATGAGTTGGAAGTCATAATAATTTTCCAGCGGACAGTGAGGTTCGTAATCACTCTGTAAAATGGAGCCATCATGGAGCTGCTGCTAGGTTAGACCGTCTCTAGTAAATCACTCATAATTTTTTACTCAAAGCTCTAATTGAGGCAAACTTGGTGGAGTTGGAAAGAGGACTCGAAGAGTTTAATTTGAAAGGTCATGAGCCATCAAACTCTTTATGTGCTAAAAGATATTGTCATTTGAAGTTCACCCAAAACTTGAGAAAACTGATGGTTGACTTGAACAAATTTCTCTTTAGTTCTTTTTGAAACTAGAGGTGTTACGTCTAGTAACCTTAACACCTAAGAAAATTTAAAATCACTCATAAAAATCCCATTCATAATGAAGAAGTATTCGAGTCTTGACTTAGAAATGTTTAGGGTGTTACAAAGGAGGCTCACCAAAAGCTAACTGGAGTGCAAAGTGATCTCAACGAAGCGTCTGTTGATGATCCTGAACACATTTATCTACATCATAAAAAGATGCAGGTCGAATGACATCAATACATTGAATGTACGACTATGTAATAAAGCTGAATAAATAAATAACTGAACTTGTCACCCCCCGAGCCTACGCCCTAGATGTAACTAGCACTCGAGAACCATTGTTGGTCCCAACGGAACCCTTGGCCTAGCTCCATACTCAGTGGAAGACTTAATCAATAATGCATGAACTCAAAATAAAAGTTTTCTCAAACAGTCTCAAAATAGATAACTCAGAATATTTTAAAGAAAACATCCAACTGGCCAAAGAGGTAACTCAAGTATAGAACAATAACAATTGAAAATTAAACAAACTTCTCAAGACTCTACTGTCTACGAAGCCTCTAACAACTATGATGAAAGTCGGGATAAGACTCACATCATCTTAATACGACTGAAAGTAAATATGGAACCCTTCGAAGCAAGGAGGCTCAGCAAAGAAACTTTGGAACTGCAAGTGGTATCAACGGATCGTCTGTTGATGACCCTGATTACATGTATTTGCATCATGAAAAATGTATGCCAAATGGCGTCAGTACATGAAATGTACGAGCATGCAAGGGGAACTCTAAAGCACAGACACAAGCTTGAACTAATAAAAAGAAAGAACATACTCACCTCATCTCAACTCAACTCAACTCAAGGATACTCAAAGATATTCAAAGATACTCAAACTCAGAAATACTCAACTCAATTTAATATAGAAGCAACAATAAAGATGCATTATAAAGAAATCTTTCAAAATAGTAGATAATAACTCAATGTATTTAAAACACACAATAATAACTCTTTTACTCTTATTTGGGAGACTCTATAACCAATAACTATCACTAAAGTTATGTGATGATACAACATCTCGCCCATGCTGCCAGAACTGTCTTATACCTTGCCGGAGTATAATACATCCTCAACTAAGTTGATCCACTAAGCTATGCTTAAAAGCAATAAAGAATCATCTAAAAAGTATAACCATTTACCCATGTTGGCATACATGGTTTATGAGGACTTTGAGTTGTCTGAACTTGTCCCCATATCAGTGCACAATACTACTCCTAATAATATAACTCATGCTCATATGGTTAAAGCATTTCCTCATCCTCAACTTTGAGATTATTACTCAAAAGATTCTCTTACAAGAGATAGTGCTCGAAACTCCTCATGAACTCATTTGGAAATCAAGGTTTCCTCTCATTTTAAATGTAAACGTATTTACTCTTGGGAATACTTAGTTCCCATATATTCATTTTGAAAAAATGAAACTCAACTCTCCTCATCCTCATACTCAAGTACTCAAGTCTTAAAATAAGTTTTTAAAAGTTTGCAAAAGACTTCTCAAATGAATCAAAAGAACTTCCTCGAACTTTACTCTTAACTCTATCTTGAATTTGAATTATGAATTCAAGAGTTATGACTTGGATATGCATGATCTCTCAAGTATTAATGAAGATTTTAAATGTGAATATCAAGTAAAGAACATAGGTACGATTCGAGGGAACACACGCGGAAAGAAGGACAGAAGGGTAGGGGACCTGACGACCCTGGCGCACTGAGTGGCGCGGGGTGCCAGCCCCAAAACTACTGACCAGTGTTTGGGGCGTACTGAGTGGTACGCCACGCCAGGCCCCAAACTACTGGACAGTAGTTCTACCCCTATGGTGGCACGCTGTCCCAAGCCCCTGCCCAGAATTTTGATGAATTTTCTTTCTCAATCTCATGCCCTAACTCATCTATAATCGAATGAATTCCTTTAAACTCCATTGGAAACATAAATCCAACACTAACAACGAAATCCACACCAAAACCCACCACGAACAACACTCATTCGCAATTCTCGCCTCAAGAACTCAACAAGAACTCCATTATTTAAGAATGAAGCACAGAACCCCAAGAACTCAACAAGATTCTCAATATGCTCAATCTCATGGACGAATTCATAAAGAAACTCATGATTGGCGTGTGGTTGAACAAACCCATCACTATGACAACTTACATACCTCGATAGAATCAAATTCTTGGCAAAAATCCTCAAAGCTCGTAAGAATTTTGAACGCTTGAAGCTTTTCTCCCTTTTCTCCTCTTGAAATTTGCCCTAACTTTCCAAACCTTTTAGACTTTAGTGTAAACCTATTTTAATCAGCTTTGACCCCTAATTTGGGTGTAAACGTGTGGACTAAGTGGGGTAAGGAAAAGACCAAAATACCCCTCCATAATTCGGATGAATTTCCTTAACTCGACAGATTGAACTCAAACGAGCATATCTCCCTCTTCTGAACTCAGAATTCAGCAAACTCGGTGGCGTTGGAAAGAGGACTCAAAGATCTTTCATTTGATATCTCATAGGCCACCTAACTCATCATGTGTTGAAAGTTATGACCGTTTGAAGTCGACCCTAAACTCACAATTGAAGTCTAACTTGAACAAATCTCAATTTAGCTCTTTCCAATTTAGCTCTTTCTAAAATTAGTTCTTTCTAAGACCGAGGTGTTACAGAACTGATAAGGCTGGAAGAATATTCATCTCAACTCACCTCAATATAAAGTAGTAGTAAGAGATGAAAGTTTTAAAGCTTCATAAATAAAAGATGCTAACTTAAGGATGTATATAAAAATACAATAAATCACTTTTTACTCTTATTTGGAAGATTCTCTAATCGGCAGCCATCACTATAAGCTATGTGATGATACAGTGCCTCGCCCACGCTGCCAGAATTTTCGTATACCTTGTCAGGTATAGAACACCTCAACTAAGTGAATCCACTAAAGGTATACTCGAAATCAATAAGGAGTCATCTAAAAAGTATGATCATTTACCCATGTTGGCTACATGGTTTATGAGGAATGTGAGTTTTCTGAACTCATCCCCATATCGGTGTTCAATACTAGTCTCAATAAATATATAGACTCATTCTCATGTAGAAATACTCTTTCTCTGTTTTGAGGTAATTACTCAAAAGATCCTCTTTAAGAGGCAATGTCTCAATTATCACTCAAAAATGTTTTAACTCTTTATGAAAATCAAAATTCTCTTTCTCAATGTAAAAATGATACATTTGGGAATCAATTAGTCCCCTCATACTTTACTCAAAATTATTCTTTAAACTCTACTGAAAACTCATCTTTACTTTCTCAAACATCAATTTAAGAAAAACGAATTTGGTTAACAAATTCTCAATAAAAGCTCAATAATAACTCAATAATAGGTTTCATGCTTAAAAATAGAGATGAACAATCAACTCAAGATTCTCAACGCAAGATATAACAGCTCAAAATAAGGAATATAACACATAACTCAACAATGATACTCATCTTAAAATTTATCAAAACTAAGGATGTAGCCCTAGATTATTCTTTAGTGATAAAAAGTAGATGTAGGGCGTGATAACGACCTCAGTCTTTCACTATGACCCGAAAGAACAAAGTTCTTGACGAAATACGAAGAACGTTAAAAAACCCTAGATTTTCTCATCTTGAATCCTTGCTCTAAGTCATTGAAATGTTTAAGGATGTAAAATAATGTTTTAATATTTTTTAGACCCTTCATTGGGTTAAGGGTCGAGATTTAGGCTTAGAAGGGATCAGAAAAGTCCAAATTAAAATATCCTTCATTAAAACTGTCGAAGTGGTCTACGGTTCCGACCTACGATCTGTAGGAATTCCTACGGCCCGTACTAGTCAGCCGTAGAACCACTTACTAGGGCCTTAAAATGTGAACAATTCCTACAGCCACTTCCTATGGCCCGTAGAAACTTCTACGGTCCGTAAAGATTTAAACTTGAACTTTATAATTTCACTAAGTCTAGATTTGTCATGCCCCGATCCTACACCCTGGGAGGGACTGGAACTCGTGAATCATTACTGGCCCCAAGTGAACCCTTGGCCTGGCTTACTTACTCAGCGAAAGACTCTAAGCATTATTACAATGATCAAATGCACTTCTACTCAACTGTTTAGTAAAATACCTTAGAACGTTTAAAGGTAAAACATTCAACTTGGCCAAAATGGCAACTCAAGTCTTAACATATGAAAAAAATAATGAAAAAACAATTGAACTACTAATTGTCTATGAAGCCTCTAAAACAAGGAGGGATGTTGGGACAAGACCCCCGATCATCCAAACAACTAAAGTACTAAAGCAATGTAAAATGAGCCCTTCGAAAAGTAAGGAGGCTCACCAACTGACTCTGAGTGCTCAACTGGATCAACAAGGAGTTGGGTGCTGATCCAGATTACCTATGTCTACATCATAAGAACATCTAGGCCAAATGGGATCAGTACATTGAATGTACGAGCATGCGAGGGGAAAACTAAACATAACATAAGCTTGAAAGGAATCTGAAAGGAACAATTACCTTGGCTTTACTCAACTCATGAATAACTCAACTCAAATGCAAAGTAGACAACAATAATGGTGCATTTAGCAACTCAATTTGTTAAAGAAATGCAATAACAACTCAATTTATATATAAAGTAATATAATACTATGAGAGTTTCTCTAACCGACAACCACCACGATTAGCCTAAGTGGTGATATAGCGTCTTGCCCACGCTTCCAGAATTGTCCTACACTTTGCCATCATATAGAATGCCTTAACTAAGTGGATCCACTAGTCTATCCTTAAAAGCACTAAGGAATCATCAAAAAAGTATGATCATTTACTACCCACGATGGCTACATGATTTATGGAGAATTGATTTATTATGAGCTCGCGTCCCCATATTGGTGCTCAATACTACTCCCAAAAATATACTTAGCTCATATGTCTTTAAAACAAAACTTTTTTCTTTGGTTTGAGATAATTACTCAAAACTTAGCTTAAAAGATCTCTTGGAAATCGGTGTTTCCCTTTCTTGTTCAAATGTGAAATATTTTAAACTCTTGGGAATACTTAGTTCCCTTATAATCTTTGAAGAAATGAACTTTTACTCTTATACTTAGATAACTCAAGCCTTAAGTCTTAAAACAAAGTTGAAAAGTTTGTAAAGACTTTTGAAAAAACTTTATGAACTTCTCTTGACTTGATTCTTAACTTCTTGACTTGGCTCTTAACTTTCCTTGCATTGAATTATGGATTCAAGGTTCATGATCTCATGTTTATGTATGATTTCATGATGTTTAGACGTACCTTAGATTGTTGGAATCAACTAGGAAACATAGGTACGCTGCTAAGGAACTAGTGCGGAAAGAAGGGGAACAAATATGAAGAACTGGCGTTCCTGGCGCTCTGAGAGGCGCGGGGCGCCAGAAGGGAAACTTAAGAAGCTGGGGTGAGGGGTCCTGGCTGGCGTGGCGCCCCAGGGCCCAATCTTCAGAGTTCCCTTCTTGGGGCTCTGAGTGGGGCGGAGCCCCAGTCTCCTGCCCATGTACGTTCCGACTTTTCTTCTTCGTTTTTCATCTCTAAACCCCCTATTTCAACTTGGTTCTTTCCCCAAATACTTAGAATCAACTATACCATAAAAATACATTAGATTCTACTTGAAATCACACCTAAAATCATAAATCAATCTCAAAAAATTTCAACAACAAGAACCCATAAGATTTCAAATGAATTTCATCAAGAACTCATAAGGTTTGCTTTTAAAATAACACAACTTTGCTGAATTGAATCATGATTGGCACGTAGGTGAAATAACCCAACGCTATGTGATCTCACATGCCTCGAAGGGATCACCCCTTCATGAAATCCACAACCTTAGCTTCGAGAATTTGTCGATTCTTGCTTTTTCTCCTCTTTTCTCTTCTTCGTTTCTCTTCTCTAAAACCCTAATTCAATATTTTACAAGCGTAAACTGAATCCTATCATTTTAGACCCCAATTAATTACCAAAAAATGAAATTAAGTCATAGGGTATGGAAAAGACCATAATGCCCTTCTAAAATTCGATTAGACTTTTCTTATTTGAACAGCCCAACTTCAAATGGGCATATCTCACTCATACGAACTCGGAATTGAGTAAACTCGGAGGCATTGGAAATACTATTCCAAGATCTTTCCTAAGATATCTGGAAGCACACCTAACTCATCCTGATCTAGAAGTTATGGTCGTTTGAAGTTAACCAAAAACCCAAACTTAACATAACTTAACCAAATTTCCAGATTTTCTATTCTTTCCTAAAATTACTATTTCCAATTTTAACTCTTCCTAGTTCTTTCAAATAGCGAGATGTTACAATATCTCCCCATTGGGAACATTTGTCCTCCAATGAGATTACTCTTTCTAGGCTAAGGGTGTAACATCTAACATTCAGCTCAAACACCTAACAAACAATGCAAATACAACATGCCAACTTATAAATTAAAGTGTACTAAGAAGAGAATTAGTACCTTGATATGGAATTTCTCCGATTTCAAAGAAATGTGGATACCTCATCTACATATCTTCTTCAGCTTCCCAAGTAGCTTCCTCAACAAATTGGTTCTTCCAAAGACCTTTGACTAATGCTACTTCCTTAGTCCTCAACTTGCGAACTTGACGATCTAGAATTTGAACCGGAATCTCCTCATAAGATAAGCTATCCTTGATACCAATATCTTCAGTTGGTATGATAAGTGAAGGATCTCCCATGCACTTCTTCAACATGGAGGCGTAAAATACCGAATGAACTACTGCTAACTCTTGTGGTAGCTCTAACTCGTAAGCTACTTTGCCAATCCTCTTGGATATTTTGTAAGGACCAATATACCGAGGACTAAGATTCCATTTCTTACCAAATCTCATAACACCCTTCATGGGTGAAACTTTCAAGTATACCCAATCATTTACTTCAAACTCTAACTCCCTTCTCCTAACATCAGTGTAGGATTTCTGACAACTCTGCGTCGTTTTCAACCTCTCTTGAATCACTTTCTCTTTCTCCATAGCTTGATGCACTAAGTCTGGTCCTATCAACCCTTATTCACCAACTTCAAACCATCCAATAGTATATCTACATCTTCTCCCATAAAGAGCTTCATAAGGAGCCATCTGGATGCTAGAGTGGTAACTATTGTTGTAAGCGAACTCAATAAGAGGTAAGTGATTATCCCAATTCCCCTTAAAATCAATCACACAAGCCCTCAACATGTCCTCTAAGGTCTGAATAGTGCACTATGCTTGCCCATTTGTCTGAGGATGAAAATTAGTACTTAAGTTCACATTTGAACCCAAGCCTTCCTGAAAAGATTTCCAGAACTACGCAGTAAATTGGGCACCTCTATCTAAATTAATCGAAACTGGCACCCCATAAAGTCTAACTACCTCTTAAATATACAACTTAGCATAATCCTCTGTTGTATGGGTAGTCTTTACCTACAAAAAGTGGGCTGATTTGGTCATTTGATCCACAATCACCCAAATAGAATCATGCTGTCTGTGAGCCCTTGGTAAACCTGTGATGAAGTCCATATTGATCATCTCCCACTTCCATTACGGAAGTTCTATATTCTGAGCCATACCACCGGGCCTTTGGAGCTCTACTTTAACTTGTTGGCAATTCGGTCACTTAGCAACGAACTCTACAATGCCCTTCTTCATACTACTCCACCAATAAACTTCTCTCAAATCACGATACATTTTTGTGGAACCCGGATGAATTGAGTATCTGGAGCTATGAGCTTCCTCCATGATCATTTCTTGGAGTTCATCCACCCTTGGTACACACAACCTACCTTGATACCTCAATACGCCATCCCCCCCCCCCTTGTTCAAAAGCCAATACTTTTTGCTTAGGAACATTTGCCTTTAATTCAAGCAAATGGGATCTTGGTCTTGCTTCTCTTTTACTTTCTGACACTAATGATGATTCATCCCCATTCATCACCACTACTCCTCCTTCAGTGGAATCCATTAGACGAACTCCCAATCGTGCAAGTCTATGCACATCTTTCGCTAACTCTCTCTTTTATTCCTCAACATGGGTGGCACTAACCATAGACAACCTGCTTAAAGCATCAGCAACAACATTAGTCTTACTTGGGTGATAAAGAATACTCATGTCATAATCCTTGAGTAATTCTAACCACCTCTTCTGTCTGAGATTAAACTCTTTCTGAGTAAACACATAGTGAAGACTCTTGTGATCGGTGAACACATCCACATGAACACCATACAAATAATGATGTCATATCTTCAAAGCAAATACTACGGCAGCCAACTCTAAATCATGGGTTAGGTAATTCTTCTCATGAACTTTCAACTATCTGGAGGCATAAGCTATGATTTTGCCCTTCTGCATTAACACACAACCCAAACCAACTCTAGACGCATCACAATATACAACAAAGCCTTGTGTACCTTCTGGTAAGGTCAACACTAGGGCAGTAGTCAATCTCTTTTTCAATTCCTGAAAGTTTTTCTCACAAGCTTCAAACTATTGAAACTTGACTATTTTCTGAGTCAATTTAGTCAAAGGGGATGAAATAGATGAGAACCCCTCTACTAACCTTCTATAATATCCAGCCAACCCCAAGAAACTCCTAATATCAGTTAGAGATGTGGGTCTGGGCCAATTCTACGTTGCCTCTATTTTCTGGGTATCAACTTTAATTCCCTCTCCAGACACAATGTGGCCTAAGAATGCCGCAAACTCAAGCCAAAACTCACACTTAAAGAACTTGGCATATAATTCTCTATCCTTCAAAGTTTGGAGAACTATTCTGAGATTACTAGCATGATCTTCTTCATTCCTCGAATAGATTAGTATGTCATCAATGAATACGATAACAAACATATCTAAATAAGGTTTGAATACTCTATTCATAAGGTCCATGAATGTTGTAGGCGCATTGGTCAAACCAAAGGACATAACTAAGAATTCATAATGACCATAACGGGTCCTGAATGTTGTCTTGCAAATATCACACTCCTTTACTTTCAACTGATGATAGACAGATCTGAGGACTATCTTAGAGAAACAAGTAGCACCCTGAAGCTGATCGAAAATATCATCAATTCTTGAAAGATGATACTTGTTCTTGATAGTAACCCTGTTCAACTGGCGGCAATCTATACACATCTTAAGGGAACCATCTTTCATCCTCACAAACAAGACCGGAGCGCCCCAAGATGACACTCTTGGTCGAATGAAACCTTTATCTAGGAGATCTTTCAACTGCTTTTTTAGCTCTTTCAACTCTGCTGGTGCCATTCTATATGGCGAAATAGATATAGGACGAGTGTGTGGAAGAATTTCTATACCGAAGTCTATTTCTCTCTCAGGAGGGACTCCGGGTAGATCATTAGGAAAGACTTCAGGAAACTCTTTTATTACTGAAACTGATTGGATATAAGGTATCTTAACATTAGAGTCAATAACTAGGACTAAGTGATAGACACACCCCTTGGAAACTAACTTTCTCACCTTAAGGTACGAAATGAAACGACCCTTAGGCACTGCTGAACTACTACTCCACTCTATAACTAGCTCATTAGGAATTTGGAACCTAATAACTCGAGCTCTACAATCAATGGAGGCATTACAGACATGAAGTCAGTCCATACCAAGAATGACATCAAAATCTACCATGTCTAACTCAACTAAATCAGCCACGGTGTTCTTGTGATTGATGGAAATGACACAATCACGATATACTCACTCAGCTAGAATAGACTCCCCAACAGGTGTAGAAACACTAAAGGGTTCACAAAGTTTCTCAGGAAGAACATCAAAATTATTTGCAACATAAGGAGTCACAAAAGATAAACTTGCTCCAAGGTCTAGCAAAGCATAAACATCAAGAGTAAAGACTTTGATCATACCAGTGACAACATCTAGAGAGAATTATCTTGCTCTTGACGACTTGTGATCGCATAAAGGCGGTTTGCTCCTCCGCCAGTACCGGAAATAGCTCCTCTAGGTGCAACCCTGTCTGGTGGAGCAACTGATGAAGATTGGGCTCTATTGCCCTGATTTCCATTTCCTTGGTGGTTCTTAGGGCACTCTTTCATGAAGTGACCCTCTTTTTCACACTTGAAACAACTTGTGGAGCCATCGTGACATTTACCTGGGTGGGTTCTACCACACTTAGCACATGCAGAAGCCCAGTTACCTCATTGTGCCACACTACCCTGAGATTGGGCGGGTCTAGCCCTGAAGTGCTCTGACTATTGTACGCACCTTTGTTTCTGGGTGCAGGTGCACTAGCAGATGATGGAGCAGGTCCCTTTTGCTTTTGCTGAAAGGACGAACGGTTCACATTACTTCTTTGTTGCCCGGACTCATTTCCTGTCTTCGCTTTCTTATTTATGAATTCCTCCATATCCCTCAACTTCTCTTCCTCAACCTGCTACACATAGACCATCAACCTTGCTATATCCATGTTACCTATTAGCATTGCAGCCTTACCTTTCTTACTCGACAGACGAGACAACCCAGCAACAAACAAACTAATGCTACTCCACTATCTCTGGAGCATAACGGGATAGTTGGGTAAACTTCAACCCATAGTCATGAACACTTAGTGAATCTTTCTTAAGGGAGAGAAACTCTCATACCTTGGCCTCTTTCAGTTCTCGGGGAAAGAAACGCCCCAAAAAGGACTCCTCAAAACAAGCCCAACTCGGAGGTGGTGCTCCCTCAGCTCTACCCTTCTTCCACTGGTCAAACCAAGTCCTAACAACATTCTTCAGTTGATATGCATCTAGTTCAACTCGCTCAGCATCGGCAACGTGCATGACCTCAAACACCTTTTGCAGCTCCTCAATGAAGTTCTCTAGATCCTCAGTAGTGCTTGAACTAGTAAAAATTGGAGGATTCATCCTCAAGAACTCACAAATCCTCGAAGTATCATTCCCTTCCTGTCAGTTCTCTCTCTGCCTAGCTTGGTTGGTCACAGCTTGACTCAACATTCTTATCGCTTCCCTAAACTCATCATTGGTAACTTCTCTTTGGGGTTGCACTTCAGGTACATTGGGTACCCCTTGCTCCTCAACATTATGCCTAGAAGGACGACCTCTGACAACTCTTCGTGGAGGTATGATTAACTAAAAACACGCACAAGGACGAATTAGAAAAAGACTTTATAGAGATGAACTCTATCGCACGAAATGAGTGTGAAAGAAGTGAGGTAATTTCCCAAGTGTCACACCCTCCTAATTATAGATGTGGCGCGTTTCACACCGATAACTAAGACTCCACAGACACGGCTTCATAGACTCCCTAGGACTCTTGAACTTTGTGCTTTGATACCAAGTTTGTCACGCCCTGAGCATACACCCTAGGCGGGAGTGGCACTCGAGAACCATTATTGGCCCCAAGCGAACCCTTGGCCTGGCTTACTTACTCAGCGGAAGACTCTAAGCATTATTACAATGATCAAATGCGCTTCTACTCAACTGTTTAATAAATAACTTAGAACGTTTAAAGGTCAAACATTCAACTTGGCCAAAATGGCAACTCAAGTCTCAACATATGAAAAAATAATGTAAAGACAACTGAACTTCTAAATGTCTATGAAGCTCTAAAATAAGAAGGGGTGTTGGGACAAGACCCCCAATCATCCAAACAACTAAAGTACTAAAGCAATGTAAAATGAGCCTCTGAAAAGCAAGGAGGCTCACCAACTGACTCTGAGTGCTCAACTGGATCAACGAGGCATTGGGTGATGCTCATGATGACATGTGTATGCATCATAAGAAGATCTAGGCCAAATGGAATCAGTACATTGAATGTACGAGCATGCGAGGGGAAAACTAAACATAACATAAGCTTGAAAGGAATCTGAAAGGAACGCTTACCTTGGCTTTGCTCAACTCATGAATAACTCAACTCAAATGCAAAATAAACAACAATAATGGTGCAGTTATACAAAGCATTTAAAACCGGAGGTAGCAACTCAAATTGTTAAACAAATGCAATAACAACTCAGTTTACATATAAAGTAATATAATACTGTGGGAGTTTCTCTAACCGACAACCACCACCATGAGCCTAAGTGGTGATATAACGTCTTGCCCACGCTACCAGAATTATCCTATACTTTGCCGTCATATAGAACGTCTTAACTAAGTGGATCCACTAGTCTATGCTTAAAAGCACTAAGGAATCATTTAAAAAGTATGATCCTTTACTACCCATGATGGCTACATGGTTTATGGAGACTTGAGTTATTATGAACTCACGTCTCCATATCGGTGCTCAATAATACTCCCAAAAATGTACTTAGCTCATATGTCTTTAAAACAAAACTTCTTTCTTTGGTTTGAGATAATTACTCAAAACTTAGCTTAAAAGCTCTCTTGGAAATCGATGTTTCCCTTTCTTGTTCAAATGTGAAAACATTTTAAACTCTTGGGAATACTTAGTTCCTTTATAATCTTTGAAGAAATGAACTTTTACTCTTATCATTAGATAACTCAAGGCTTAAGTCTTAAAAAAAAAAATTGAACTTTATGAACTTCTCTTGACTTGATTCTTAACTTCTTGACTTGATTCTTAACTTCTTGACTTGACTCTTAACTTTCCTTGAATTGAATTATGGATTCAAGGTTCATGATCTCATGTTTATGTATGATTTCATGATGTTTACACGTACCTTAGATTGTTGGAATAAACTAGGAAATATAGGTACATTGCTAAGGAACTAATACGAAAAGAAGGGGGACAAATGGGAAGAACTGGCATTCCTAGCGCTCTGAGAGGCGCAGGGAGCCAAAAGGGAAACTTCAGAAGCTGGGGTGGGGCGCGCTGGATGGCGCGGCACCCCAGGGCCCAAACTTCAGATTTCCCTTCTTGGGGCTCTGAGAGGGGCGGCGCCATAGGTCTCTGCCCAGGTGTGTTTCGACTTTTCTTCTTCGTTTTTCATCTCTAAACCCCCTATTTTGACTTGGTTCTTTCCCAAACACTTAGAATCAACTATACCATCAAAATACATCAGATTCTACTCGAAATCACACCTAAAATCATGAATCAAACTCAAGAAACTTCAACAACAAGAACCTACAAGATTTCAAACGAATTTCATCAAGAACTCATAAGGTTTGCTTTCAAAATAACACAACTTCGCTGAATTGAATCATGATTGATGTGTGGGTGAACTAACCCAACGCTATGTGATCTCACATACCTCATAGGGATTACCCCTTGACGAAATCCACGATCTTAGCTTCGAGAATTTGACGATTCTTGCGTCTTCTCCTCTTTCTCTTCTTCTTTTCTCTTCTCTAAAACCCTAACTCAATATTGTAAAAGCGTAAACTGAATCCTATCAGTTTAGACCTCACTTAATTACCAAAAAACGAAATTAAGTCATGGGGTATGGAAAAGACCATAATGCCCTTCTATAATCCGGATTAGACTTTCCTTATTTGAACATCCCAACTTCAAATGGGCATATCTCACTTATACGAACTCGGAATTTAGTAAACTCGGTGGCGTTGGAAAGATTATTCCAAGATCTTTCCTACGATATCTGGAAGCACACCTAAATCATCCTGAGCTAGGATTTATGGTCATTTGAAGTTGATCAAAAACCCAAACTTAACATAACTTAACCAAATTTCCAGATTTTCCATTCTTTCCTAAAATGACTATTTCCAATTTTAACTCTTCCTAGTTCTTTCAAATAGCGAGATGTTACAAGATCACTTCTATGGGAACCATCTATGACCCTTCATTCATCTTATGGTCCATCATGTCAATCCGTCGAACAGTTACTGGAGCCCAAAAATCCTTAGCCTTTTCCATGAGAACATTCTACGGCCCGTGGACTAGTCTATGGTTCGTAGACTCTTTCGTAGATCCCAATCTTTCACATCAAAATCGAATCAAGTCCAAACCAATCCTACGACCCGTAGAAACTTCAATGGTTCGTAGATATGTCCCGTAGAACCAGATCTCAACAACATTTTTCTACAATTTTTTCCTTTCCAAGTTCCGGGGTGTTACAGTACCGAAGATAATAACATAAATAAAAAATATATTTTAAAAAGAGTCTTGCAGCAAGTAAAAAAAATATTTTTTTAAAAAAATAATTATATACAAAACGAGATAAAAAATTGAAAGCGGGGGTTATGTGAGGTGGGGTAGAATTTTTTTAAAGAAAAAAGTAAAAAATTGGTATGGGGGACTACAGTGAGAGGAAGTGGTGGAGTGTTGTAAGAAAATTATTTTACATTTTATTTTTGAGGAATAAATATTTTAATCTTTAACTTTAACTAATACTAATAATTTATTTAATTTTTGTCAAGGTGAAATATTTTGTCTATGTAGAGTGTGCTGTGACAATTTTTTAAATAAAAGAGAGAGTGTATTACACACACCATGATGAGAGTGGATAGTTTAGGTATGAAACTCACACTTTCAATAGTTTAGATATGAAACTCAAAAAAAAAAATGAAAATTTAGGTGTGTTTTTGACCCTTATATCTAAAATTTATAAATAAGTTGTTTTGAGTTACAAGGACCTCCTTGGCTAGATAGATCTCTTTGAACAAGTGAGCCATAATAAGGGAGAATTGTAGAGGGAAAAAGGTGCTATATTGATTAGTTTATTGGTCGTAGTTTTTTCTCCTAGGGTAGGTGTTTTTCCACATGAAAATTCTTGTGTTGATTTACTTAATTTTGTATATACGTTTTACATAATTGCTGAAAAACCTAGTTCTTCAATACATATGTGTGGAAGCATGAAAAAACAGACACAAATCACAATCATTATAAAAGATATTGTTTCTTACGTGAAAAATTGAAAAACATAAAGATGCATTATACATATAACATCATATGATAGAAGTCATAGAACATACTTAAAGTGATATTCTAATTCCTCATAATTCAAGAAATAAAAATAAAAATAATATAAAGATATTATTTGAAAGCATAAAACTAGAAAACAAATCACAAGGACTCATTGAAACAATTTTTTATTTTTTATTTTTGGAAATAGAACTTTTAAACACTTAATATAAAAAAAAAAAAAAGATTAGTAGATTAGTATCGAAAGAAGTTCTAAAGCCAAAAACTGATTTGAAAAGATTTAAGTAAAAGAGAGTTTTGAGTTTTTTAGTTTGACTAATCTACTAGGGAAAAGGATTTGAAAAATATTCCAATTGACCGAAATTGTTGTTACAATACCAAACTTTATGGAGAACTTTTTACCTTTGCACTATTTAATAGTGTATTTTAAAGGTATATATGTGCCCACGTGGACACGTTACTATATATAATAATGCAAATTTATGGTGGACACGTTACTCTTTATAATAATGCAATATTTATGATGTCCACGTGGACACATATATACCTTTAAAATATACTATTAAATAGTGCAGGGGGTAAAAGGTCATTTCCCAAGTTCGGTATTGTTACAGCAATTTCGATCAAAATTCGAATATATTTCAGACATTTTTCCCAATCTACTATAAACAAATTTTGAGTATAAGTATTCTATCTATTTCAATTTATGTGATTCCTTTGTTCTTTTAGTATATTTTTTAAAAAAAAATGTCGTATTTTTTATAATTAAGATAACCTAACTTCAAAATTATCCTTATGTCCTTAAAGAAATTATTTATATTTACACAAATATCTATAATTTGCTTTAAGTCATAATTTTCAAGAACAAAATTAAATTTTATGTCAAATCAAACAGCGTCATGTAAATTTAAATTAAAAAGTATTAAAGACTGACTTATTAAGTTATTTGGCTCCAAATGAACACTCAAAACATTAAAGCTCATGCATAATTCCCAAAATGTTGTAACAGTCTTCCACGGATCGATACATATTTTAATTTACGCCCTAAGATATTTGTATCCCCACATTACGTAGTTTTTAGTGCGCTTCACCCCCAAAAATACCTTTTAAAGCACTATCAAATTACACTAAATTGGAATAATTAAATTATTGATTGTGAAATTGTGATTTATGATAGATTGTCTGATCTTTCACGCATCCTTAAAGGAGAATATTACGCGTTAGTATATATACTTTAAACTAAAAACAACTTATGAGCACAGACGTAAAATTAGAATTTTAACTTTATGATTCTAAATTTTATAATGATGCTTTTTTAAGTAATACTAACTGGATAATAAAGTTAATATTTGTACATATTTAATACATTTATTAATATAAATATATTATTTGAATAAAATTTATTGAATTCGACTGAACCTGCACGTAGACTACTAGCTCCGGGTCTTTGGACGAGAGTCCACTAGGAACAAAGTATAAAGAAAAAGGCCCAACAAATATTGATGGTTATGTTAAAAAGTACCATTTTGAAGCTGCTCGTATTTGATGTCAAATCGCCGCCCATAGTGTATTATTGGCTCTTAATTTGCCACTAGAAAGTCATCTCAAGTTGTCTATAGTTTATTGTAGGGTTGGATGTTCGAGTGTTTAAATGAATTAGGAAAAAAATTAGGAAAAATGTTGATTTTCAAATTCAATTGAATTGAATTGTTTTAAATTTGATTTTAGATTGATCAATTTGTTTATTTTGAATTTTAAATTTTGAGTGTATTTCTCTCTTTCTTATAAAAATGAATGTCCTAATATTGTGTTCATGTTATGTTTTCTTAATTTTTCATTCTCATCGCAATTAGATATAAAATATTCATGCAAATAATGAAAAACTATTATCAGGAAATTTCTAATCTAAGCAAAATAAAATCATGTCTTGATGATCATATAGTTGTTGAGTTTGAAAGTTGGGTTCGAAAGTGATCATGACGTCATGCAGAAACTTACAACTGCAAATATTATTATATGAAAAAAATATTAAAATTGTAGAGAGAAAATCTCTCCATAAACTAAACGCTTAAACGTCTACATTGTGAATGCTTTTGTGTTATTGGTATATGAGAAGATATGTATTCAATTTATAGGATTTCAGATTTTTCCTCTAAGAAAATAATAAATCAATTATGAAAGAAAATTATATTTTTCTTTTAGGAAAAGTCAAAGCATTTATGGTAATATTTTTTGGCTTTCATTCAAAAGAAAATAAACTTCAAATAAGATAAGAAAATCATGGTATAATCAAATATGTTTCCTCAAGGATCCAGTGTCACATTTCCTCAAACGACTATATATATATATGTGTGTGCGACTTGCTCAGAAGCACCTTTCTTGAAAACTAAAATTGAGATAGATTAATTATTATGAGGAGCTTTGATAACCAAAATTGAATATTTTGAAGAGATAGAAGAACCAGAGAGTTGAGGAAGAAGAATAGGATCCCAAGAGAAATGACATTCCAGAAAGTACGGCTAACAAGAAAATAAAACTGATTATATCTATAGACTAATATGCCCTTAGATAAATCATAAAATTACGAAAATAGCCTTGGTCGTCCATGGACTTCACTCTTCTATATAATAGAAATATATATATAAAAAGTATTCTTAAAAGTCTTGATTGTTTTTTACCGTCTTGCTTAGGAAAGACACATCTCCGTCCAGACAAGATCCTTAGATGATCCTTTCTATACCGTATGTCCTGTCTTGAAGAACGTCCTCCCCGGTCCGAGACAGGTCAACAATCGTGGAAGGCCCAGGATGGTCGCTATAACGTCTATATATATAAAAAAGGTATGGCAGTGAAAAAGCCTATACAAACTAGGAATATAAGAAACCAAGACATAATTGAACATATCAATATTATCTTTCAACATTAGGTATATGAGCTTATCTCTAATAGGTGGAAATAAATATTCCATATAATAACATATTCAATGTAATCTCTCTAGAAAAGATGGTGTGTATAAAAATTCAGTTCTATCATGTGAAGATAGAGATACGATTAATATTAAGTATAAAATATCAAATTTTCATACATCCAAAAATTCAAAAAAGTCAAAACCCTATTCAAAATTCAAAATTTTCAAAAGTTAAATGCAGAATCCAACCTATCAATCGAAGATCCAGAAAAAGAAAAATCAAATTTCTATGGGTGTCCTAATAATTGCTAATGGGCAATCTGAGATGATAGAAATGGGAAAGAGGTGACCACATTATTTATTATTTACCTAAATGGTACAATTTAAGAACATGTGAGTAAATACATGAATCGACCAAATAATAAGGTTATAATAAATAAATTTGTAAAAAGTTAAGCTTTAAAAATAGAAATTGAACATTTGTATTATGATATTAGATTGAGTTGTCCTGAGCTCCGATGCAATTAACGGACAATCTCGTCAAAAAAGAAACTTAAAATAAAAAATTACTTAAAACCTTAGAGAACTTGATAAATATGGACCCAAATGAAATGGGCCAGTTGTCAACATTATAAGAGCAAACAACACGAATTTCACTAGCTTAGGTACCCTCGCAATAGTTCTGAAAAATTACCTTCCGTACCACTTTTCATTCGCAAGATATATGTATCTAATATATGCGGATCAAATTAGGTGTAATTTTTTTTAGATACATTTTACCCAAATGTGATTTGCATCTATCTACGATACACTAATTCTCTTGCTTACATTTCTCCTCTCTCCCATGTTTCTCTCCCTATGTATCTGTATCTTAGAATAGAGTAGATTGGTATATAAGATAGAAATATATTTATAATTAGGTAGTTTTTCCTTAATATAACACATATTCTTATATATCATCCAGAGCATATTTAAATGGTCAAAATACTACCAACAAGAGTTAATATAACACATATTCTTATATATCATCCAGAGCATATTTAAATGGTCAAAATACTACCAACAAGAGTTGTGGTGGAATTGTAAGTACTCATTCATTCTTAACCAAAGATGTTGAGTTTGAGTCTCCCGAAATACAAAGTCACCTTTGTTAGGGAGTGTTTTACCCCTAGTGTGGGACTTTCTGGCGCAAATCTGAATTTACTTAGACTTCAATATGGATACTGAATACCTAATGGGAAAAAAATGATCAAAATGCCATACTACTAAGTAATGAATAAGTTGAAGAACCTTTCATCACATGCACCAATTGGCACATTTAGTCTTTTCATAGTTAACTTACAGAAGAGATTAGAAACCAGCAACATTGAAAGATTGGATGATAAAAGAAGAAGACAACTATTTTATACTTACACTTGCAATGTGGAAAGAAAAGAAAAACTGGAGCTAAACTAGATTTCTCTTTATATCTACATCTCCCCCTTCATCAAAAAACTAAGGCGAAAAATTTAATAGTCAGATCGGAGGAAACTCTCATAAGCTGTTCCTTTTAATGTCTTATTCACATCATCCCAGTTCTTGATATGTTCCTGCAGTGGTCCGCTGTGTATCTTAACTTGGCGGCTAGTTAAATTCATTTGTGGCAATCTTAAAAACTCTATAACGTCTTCTAATTTCTGCAAATAATCCAGAAAATAATGAGCAACACAAAAGAACAAGTATATTTACAGATAACAAGGGAAACGAATGAATGAATTAGCCCCTTCAGTCATTTAGTGCCCAGACAGTTGGTCAAGTAAAGAAAGTAAAAGGGCCAAAAGCTATCCTCTACTATATGAAACATCTTAATTTTATCCTTTGTTATACTTGGTTGCAAGTCATATCTTCACCGTTAGCAAATTGACTAGTAACTGCTGGACTCTAAGGGAGCTCCAACAAGAAGTATAGCAGAGGGTAATTTCAAACCATATAAAAGACAATTCAGTAAATTTGGACCTTCTTCCTGAAGTCTACACTGGAACACCTTCAAAAGTCAAGGACAAATATGAGACGACTTACTAATGGCAAGAGTATGAAAGGAACCGAAGTATAAAGGAGGGTAAATCAAAATGTTTCGAGTCAGTAGAGGCAAATTTCTTTGCTTAGGGAAAATTCAACAGAGTGCATACAATGTGAACAAGAAACTTGACTAGATATATCAGTTCATATGAGAAATTATCTAAACTTATTGGCTTTAAATACATGCAGTGATTCATGACAAAATGTTATAGACTAATAGTTTCAGAAATGTCTATTCTTACCGTGTGGTCTTTGATAAGATCTTCATAATACAAAAATATGCTCCGAGTACTGTTGAAGTACTCCAATGCCTCCTTGGTTGACGCATCCATTCTCTTCAAATCTGTGATTAATAATGTTGTATTGATTTCTGGTTTATACTTTGCAAGAGTGGAAGCCTAGAAAAAGCCGCAAAATGATCAGACTGTATAGTCTTATGACACAATAGGGAGTAATGGATTGAAGGAGTTACCTCCTCAGTTGAGTGCACATGAGATTTGTGTGTTCCATTCAAGAGTCTAGCATAACGATCATAGGAATTCGCAAGCACTGAAACCAGACGGCGCAGCAGATTCCTTCTAAAAAGAAATATTACGGAGACACCTTTGTTGTTGAAGTACTCAACGATTTCCTTGTGATATTGTATCAACCCCTGCATTTGTCAAGATTGGTCAGTCAATTTTTCCGGGATAAGCATTTAGACTGAAGACATTGTATATCGAATATTCTGCTAGATCATACTCTACGCAAGAAAGGCTGTAAATAACAAAGTGTAGCATATTTATAAGAGCTGTTATACAAAGCACACATTTTTCTGTTACGCCGCACACAGATGAGTGCTGACAAATACACCAACTAATTTGATGAGACGTAATCTCAAAATACCATTCACTTGATGCACAATCAACAATACTAATCCTGAATGGATCTCTACCATGATTTTATTACTCCCTCTGGTTTCAATTTGTTCGTCTTACTTTCCTTTTTTAGTCCGTTTCAAAAAGAATGTTATTTTTCCTTTTTGGCAACTCTTTTGTTTCAACTTTTCATGTGGCAGGTTTAATACCATAAGATTAAAAGACATTTTGATGCATTCTACATATCTTTAGTTTAAGACTACAAGATTCAAAAGTATTCTTTACTTTCTTAAATTTCGTGTCAAGTCAAAATTAGACAAACAAATTGAAACGGGGAGGGGAGTATATGCAATGCTGTATAGAAAGCTAACTCAAGTACAATATAAATCTTATATGGTGAGATAATAATTTTTTAATCCAAATGACACAACACAACCTGACCAAATCTAACTAAGCCAAAAGTTTTCTTGTGGCACAATCAGTAGCCAGATGAAAACTTTAAAACAATTTATGAAAAGATAACGATTTAGATCAAATCCTCTCCAAAACAATACAAGGAATTGGAATCTCCCGAAAATAAATTCTAGCACTTTACAAAGGGTATTCTACTTTTATTGTGGACATGAAAAATCAAAACCAGCCAATGCTAATCCTTAGCCAACTTTAAAACATTATACAAAGTTACTTACAATAATATTAAGCGTCCATAGCACTATTCCAAACGCCAAACGGAGTTGAGCGTTCTCTGCCCATTCCATTTCTCAAAAAACTCTGTTAAGGTAAAGGCGCCATCCACTATTGACAACTAAGTGTTTCAGAAGGCAAAGGATCTCCCTATCTCAAGGAGTCTATTGGTGTTTGCATTTAAGTTGTCTGAAAATCTCAAAACTATGAAAGAACCATAAAAGATAAACCACTTTCTTCGAGTGTGATCAACTATTGATCAAAAATGTCTACCCTTCCTCAACATTTTTATCCCTGGCTACAACTTAGCCAAACTTTAAGTTTAAGACATGGAACAGAAAGCATGTGAATTAACAAAATGATTTTACCTGATTAAGCATCCATTTGAAGCCAACCGCAGCTGAACAGTGATTCTTGGAAGCACTGGTGATCAAATCCAAATTATAAACCATGTCCAAAGTCCTCAGGATTGAGGAAGCATTTTCTCTTCGCTCTTTGACAGAGAAAATTTCACCATTGGAGGTTATATTAATATGACTATTTAATAGTGTCTCAAACCATCCACTCCCAGACCTCTGTGCTGACAGAACGGCAAACAGACGTACAGGATTACAGGAACATTCAGCCCTACAATAGATAGCCAAAGGAGATAAAATGACTAAAAAGACAAATTTGCAGAAAGACTGAAGATTAATAAGCAAATCTAACTAACTCAAATACCTACCTGCTAAAGGTTTTCGGTTTAGGATAATGCAAGTACGGAATCTGAGATCGATCGGTATCATATTCATGACAAGGCCTTTCTATAACTTCAATATTCAAGAGTTTTCTTGTTGTCTCAGTGTTAGTTTGTTTAAGACAGGTTGAACAGATATAAACACCACAAACCATTGCAAACACTATAACTATCATCCTTAACAATGCCGGAGATTTCTTGGGAGGTTTTATGATGAGAGCATCCTGACATTCAAATAAAAGAAGGCTATAATGAAGTAGGTGGAAAACAAAATTGCAACACAAATACACCTCTAATCTATGTTGCTCGGACTCTTCAAAGATTTCATCGGGTACGTGTAAGATCCTCCAAAAGTAGTGCATTTTGGAGGATCCAACACGGTGTGGCAACACTTTTGAGTGTCCGAGCAACATAACCTCTAATCACGGCCTATTGAGCAATTAAACTTAAAAGGCTTGAGGGACAAGGAAAACTGTTATTGAACAACCACAAGTTATTTTTCATATAATGTATCAATTGAGCATGAGACTATAACATGTCAATCTGAGTTATTCCATAAAATTTACCTCCAGGAAGTCAAGAACCATCAAAAAGAAAATATAAAAATGTTCTCACCAGCAATACATTTTCCTTAGCTACTGTTTGGCCATAAATTTTTGGGGTAGTTCTTGAAAATTTATCTTCAAATGTTTGTTTAGCCACCAAATTTAAAAATCTCATTTTCAAATATTCTCAAGTTCTAAAAAAGAGTTTTGGGGACTTCCATTCACAACATTTCAAATTTTTCCAAGTAAATTACATATCCAAACACAACCTCAAATTTCGAAAATCACAACTTCAGAAACTCAAATCTTCAAGTTTCAACTTCAAAATCTAAGGTCAAACATGAGATAATCGTTTCTTTGAGAACTTAACCAATACTCAAGTAAGTATTTTAGCTGAAAAATTGCATTTCACAACAACCCCACGAACAAACAGCAAAAAAAAAAAACAAATTATTTTTCTTTCACTCTGTTTAATGCGAAACCAAGAAAATGAAACCCCAAAACAAAAACCAAAAAAAAAAATCAAAACTCAGATCACAAAAATACAGTAAATTTCTCATTGAAACCAGCAGTCCACCATAAATTCACATTCTTGCAAAAACCCAGAAACCAATTAGTAGAGGGGAAGATAGTTCAGCTTCAACAAGATTGTAAAACTCACTAAGAAGTACTTTTTAGCTGGATCTCATGCACAATATACTCAAAAATAAAGAGAAAAAAAAACATACCTTTGTAAAGAAACAAATTTCTTCAGCCATTATAGTTGAGCTATAAATCAGAAGGGTCTTTCTACAGAATCCTCAAATATACAGAGACCCCTTCATTTAGTGAAATTGGAAGCTTTATTTGAATGAAATTATAGTGAGAACAAGTGTTTTTGGAAGTATGGAGCTTGTCTTCTTTACTTGTATTAATGCCGTAATCTACATGGAGCCATTTTAGTTTAAAATGTTATAATAATATTTCTCGATTTTGCCGCTGTCCAACTCACACAAGCACCATCTTTCTTTTTCTATTTTTCTTTGTTGAACGGTGGGATTCGGCAGAGCATACTCATTAACACCCGATAATATATTCAATATAATTTCATAAACGAAGCATAAAAAATATAAATTTTTCCTTATCTTGTGATTTAATGACGAGGTTAGAGTGTAAATAAATTTTATGGTACCAAGTGGTTAAAGTGTAAATAGATTTTATCTTTAAAAAATTTAATAGTATGAAGAGGTTAGAATGCAAACAGATTTTATCCTAATTTTATGGTATGACGAAGTTGGTGTATAAATAGATTTTAATCTTATTTTGTGATTTATTTAATGAAGTTAAGATGTAGGTAAATTTTATCGGATATTAGGTATGAGGAGGTTAAGAGTAGACAGATTTTTTGATCTTTATTTTGTTGTATGATAAAATTAAAATATAGGCCGATTTTATTCTTACTTTATGGTATGGGAAGGTAAGATTATAAACAGATTTTATCCTTATTTTATGGAATGAGAAAGTTAGAGTGTAAACAAATTATATTGTTATTTTATGATATAATGAAGTTAAAATGTAGGGAGGTATGAAAAAATTAGAGTGTAAATCGATTTTTTATCCTTATTTTATGGTATAATGAGGTTAGAATGTATGATGGATTTTATTCTTATTTTATATTATGAAGAGGTTAGATTGTAAACACATTTTTTCCTAATTTTGTGATATGAGAAAGTTAGAGCGTAAACAAATTTTTTTTCTTATTTTGTGGTGTGATGAGGTTAGAGTACAGCATATTTTATCCTTATTATATGGTAAGAGGAAGTTGGAGTGTAAGCCAATTTTATCCTTATTTTGTGAGGAATTCATAAATTTATAAATTTGAATAATAATCTTAAATTAATAAAGGATAATAATTGGGTTTAAAATTAAATATTTAAAAAACTTTTACATATATATATATATATAAATCAATTACAATACTTAAGGAATATTGTGAGAAAGGTAAAATAATATTAGATTGAAAAATTTATAGTTTCTAATTAGGTTACTAGATTGTGCTCCCGCAAGTTAGGGGTTATTTTAATAACACCTAACTTGAAAAGTTGTTTTTGATGAGTGTATTAGCAAGTTGGTTCACGCTGTGGATATGTGTGTTCATGTATAAAATGAAAATTAATATCAATACGATTTGTAACATCATTTTTCATTTTTATGATTTATAATAAAGTATTTTTAAAAAGTTGATCCACAAAAATGTAGTACATTTTTTAATATTAAGTGATAAAATAGGAGAGGAAATCAAACATCAATATATAAAATAAAAAAACTTCAAATAATTGTAAGCTTTGTAATGTGTTAATTGAAAACGAAAATTTATAGATTTTATTACGTAAAAAAAATTCTTTAAAAAGAAAATTGAATATAAGAAAATGATCTCTCAAGGCAAGAAGTGGAAGATGGAAAATAAGGATAAGATATTACGTTATCTGTGACCTAAAAGTGGTTGGACAATTTGTATCTAAATTAAAAAGCCTATTTCTGACCTAAAATTGGATTTAATTACCTTATTTGTGACCTTGGAGAGACTCTTGCTTAATTTTGAGCCTGGGTCTAACATTAATTAATCCTAAATTACATTAGCAAGATTTAATTTTCCTTTAGGCGTTTTGATGGTAATTGATTTTTAGTAATTAACTTAAGCTCTACTTGTCTTAGAATGTACGGCATGTAAACATCATATAAGCTAATTAATTACATTTTAAAAAAAAAAACAGAATGAAGAGGCTTTTCCTGTAAAAAAAATAATTATATATATATAGATTAGGATTTAACTTATATACACTGCATTATAAATAATTTTTATTTTATCGAATGTATTTTCTTGATGTGGTTAATCTCACTTATTATGAATAATTACCTATATATGTAGTTATCTTGTACAAACCTGATAGTATAGGAAATTTTCTATATTATTAGTTTGATTAGAAGTTAAACAAGAATTAACATGACATAATTAATACATTTAATATTATAGTTCTCAAATGACAAAAACACATATTTTGCTTACGACGAAATATTTCTTTTTAGTCACCATAAAAAAAGGATTAGTTTTTTTCTTTTTAATCTTCTTAGGTAATACAGAAATTGACTACATAATCCACCATGAATAATTTGCGGTCCTCGTTTTACAATAATCGTTAACTTCATTTTAGTTGTTGAATTGACATATATGACTTACTTGGTATCAAGACGATGATGATGATAATTAATGATTGACCAACGAGGACGTTTGTGATGGACTGATAAGTATTTTTTTGTTCTTAGTTATAAATTTCGAGATTAAGTCATATTGGATACAAAGCCCGTTTTGTTAAAAGGAACTTTATCCTTAATGTGACACTTTCCGATACAAGGTCAAATTTAATTGAATCCAACTATAAATATTCATCATCAAGTAAAAAATAAAAAGAAGTTAATTGATACTCTTCTTCCTTTCTTTTTGGTTTTCCTCTACTTTTTTGCTCTTTCATCTTTTTCTTAAATAAGAAGTACAAAAGTTTTCTAATCCATGGTCCTTACGAAACACAAATTTAAATTAATCAAATTTTAAAATAAGTATCAAACCTCAAGAAAATTAATATAAACAATAAGGGTCGGAAACTAAGAAAAATAATATATTGGTTTTAATGTACTTTGAGCTATTGGTAATAAATTAACATCTATGCAATAATGGTGTAACTTTTTATATATATACTATCATGTCACCTAAAGAATAATCACCAATAATCATTTATAAAAAGTGCAATTAATTACTTTTAAAAAAAGAAGGTAAATTACATATTATTATAACAAATTAAAATCGCATGCATATAGGTAATGTAAAAATGTCTTACTATATCAAAATATTTAAATTAAGTCTTTCATATATATATATATATATATATTTATAGTAGTTGGCATCAAGTTGTTTCAATCATGCTCACAAATGCTCAATAGTTTAAACTAAAAATGATGTAATTGAAATGGACAAAAAGGGTTGAATAAGTTAGTCAAAGAGTTGTCATACTTAATTTCCAACGTTGCAATTATGGTTATTAATTAATCATATCCTATGACGCTAAAATCTCAACCTACATTAAAGCTTTTTTATTAATTAACGTTTAATTAATCTTCTTATCTACGTTTCCTATTAACATCGGTCAAGGAGGATTTATCTATATATCTACTCAGTCTTGAAGTTCTCAACAAATCAGGAGTTGACTATTTTATTTTTTTTACGTTTATGTTTTCGAATTTTTCATGGGTATATATACAAGATACCAACTAATATTTCCAAGAAACTAGTTTAAACAGGTACAAGAGCGACAGGAGATACAATGACTAAATGAATTATGACCAGCTCCCACTATAAGGGAAGAAGAGTAGAAACCGTTAGAGATCACCATCGTATTCGTCTTTACCTACGGAACATCTCTGAATTCTGGAACCAGACTATACAAAGTGGCATAGTAAGAGTAGTAACAGTATAAACAACACTTACTAGCGTAGGCATCATGGATCGATCTGAATCCACCACATAATACAAAGTAGACATTCAAAAGAAAACATGCAATATGAAAGTTATAGCACTCCAAGTCTCTACAAGTCTCTATCCACACCCTTTTTTCATCCCATGGATAATGCCCATAACTAATACACTTTGATCACAACTTCCTACCTCATCTCGCTGCCAACTCTACCATTAAACATTCGACCCTCTTGCCACTCTAAGGCTTCCCAAGCTTACCTTTTATGCCAACCTTGGATTCCAGCTTCCTACCTCATTCTGCTTCCAACTGTACCATTTAACATTCGATGTTCTTGTCACTCTAAGGCTTTCCAAGCCTATCTTTATACCACCCTAACGCTTCCCATCCTACCTGTTATGTCACCCTCGTATCATATTATAATCCAACCTTTCTGTCACATGGAGATTTTTCAAAACCAAGACCATTACTAACTCTAATAATCAACTTACTAATCTCTCTCAAGTTCTCATGCCAACTTCCTGGCCCTTGACCTATTTTAATAAATTAAACCACATGCAAGACTGTTACGAAACCACTTTGACTCAAATTTCTCTTATCAAATTTGTTCTAAACACTGAACAATCATAACCAATCTCAATATTTGAACTATACACCAGACCCAGGCATTATCTTGACTTAATAATCACGACTAAGCATATTAGATATCATTTCATTTATAATCACAACATAATATAGCCCAAACTCTCAGTCCTCACCCAGTATTGACATATATACACATGAAACATGTATCACGTGATAATGCACAAATCCATATCTAAGTCCAACTCACCCTTAAATTAATTCGGACCATTCAAGGATCTAACATGCACTCATCACATTATAAAAAGGTAAATTCGGCTCACTCATAGAACCACACATACATATATCCAGTCCTCTCCGGGAATTCACACACAAACGGTTAGTATATCAGTGCGGTATTCGAGTCAACCAGTATTAGTAATCATACCAGACGTAGTATTCAAGCTAACCATTAGTATTTATGTATCGATACCCGAGCCAACCAACAATCACAAATAATATGCACAATCACAATGAACAATAACACTTGAAACCATAAATAAAGTAATTAAACAAATTTATTGCATGAAATTATCAAAATGATATCATCACGTATCCTTCTTACGTTTTTCCCCATATGAAGTTCACAAGTGATATTAATAGTAGTAGACATACATCCATACATAAATTGAAAAAACACACACACATCACCTACCAGAATGTAATATCTAGCCAATCTCTGATCATTCTAAACTCGCCTACAATTCCCTTCCCATACAACACCCAGTCATACCATAGAACAACCATTATTAGCAAACACTACCGATCTAACCGCCTCCTTAGCCAAAAGATTAACCGTTCAGACTCTGTGCCTGTAGATCTATACATACAATCTCTGAGAATTCAAAAGATATAATAAAGTAAAAACGAGTCTAACTATTCAGCTTAAGAAACTAGCCTATCTAAGTGTCAAGCATCAACCGATGGACTTTGTCTATGAGGTTACGACTCCGTGAGACAAAACAGTGATGAACAAGTACCGAAATTTCTTAGGTTTTCACCTCTCTTGCGTTCTAATTTCTTCCCTCCATTGTCCCATGCTCTGCGTGCCTTTGGAGGGTTTTTGGAACAACCCTCGACTATTCCTTCTTTCAAAAAGCGGAAAGAAAATAAAAGAAGTTGCATTAATTAGGATCTGATTTTCCGTCATCCCACCATAGCAGTCGGCCGTGCAGGTGCTATGGCGAGCTGATGTCAACCCAACCATTTTCAAAACAAGTAAAATTCGTCGTGTTCTCAAATTTTTAAATTTAACACCGAATTTTCAGAATTTTGAAATTCCGCACAAAATGCCCTTAAATAATGACGGATCAAATTATTATTAGTGTCACCATTAGGGGTGCGCATCGGTCGGTTCGATTCGGTTTTAGGTGTTATTGGTTCGGTTTATCGGTTTTCGGTTTGTAAATACTTCAAACCGATAACCAAACCAATAACATATTTCTTATCGGTTTTTGGTTAATCGGTTTATGGTACTTAACGGTTCAGTTTCGGTTTAACCAATAAGAAAATACTCATAAATTATATACACGATAAAAAAAAATTCAAATAAAGCATATGATTTTTCAAGCATTTGGCAAGAAAGTAATAATCATAAAAGTAACAATCATTTTTCTTGCAAGTTTAGACACTAGACACATTCAAAGGAAAAAACGTGAAAGTAACAATTGTTTAACCATTAACAAAAAGTGTGAAAGTAACAATCGTTTAACCATTAACAATAAGACTAGTAAATTTAGTATAGTCTTATTGGGTTATCGGTTTAACCATTAACAAAAATTATAAAATTGGAAACCGAACCAATAACCCAATAAAAAAATTTGCAAAACCGTTTAAAAACCGTTAGCCCAATAACCCAATATCAATAAACCAATAGTGTTTTTTTCGGTTCGATTTATTGGTTAAATCGGTTTTTGCACACCCCTAGTCACCATGACTCTAGATTTGAGGTCATGACAATAATTTAATATTAAAATATGATATTTCAATATCCTCCCACTAATTGTAATTTGTAATATTAAAATAAGAAAATTCATCAATTTGATTAAAAGGGTACTATTATACATCATCTTTAATAAAATTATGCCTTCAACAAAATATAAGCGTACAAAAAATTGTTTCTTGCATATAAATGGAGGCCACATGCAGCTGTAAAAAGTACGTGCATATCAGATTCTCTTAATTAACACCAGATGTTGTCCACAAGACCACAACATTATATATGAAAGTTAAGTTGTCTAAATTGACTAAATTTCAGCTAGTACATGAACACATATACTTGGACTTTTTTTTATCTTTACTTATATATGAATGTCTCCAAAACATAATTTAACTTATTCACCGTTCAATGAAATTATCGAGATTCATTCATTTTAATCAAAGTACCCTTTTTAAATTTTTTGGAATACATTTTTATAATTTAATTTATTTACCATTGTATAGATTATCAATATTTCTTCATTTTAATCAAAAGTTCCGTTTTCAATTTTTTGGGAATTATTTTTTTAATTGAAAACATAATTTTTTTTAAATGAACGCACAAATCTAAATTTAGTTAAACTAAAATATAAATATCAGACACCAAACATAAATTAATTTTTTTTTATAGTGATTGTTTATAGTACTAGAATATAATCACTAAAAGATGTGGTGTAGTGGATGAGGTTGTTTATCCTTTGAAGATGAAAAAATTCTTGATAGAAAGTGCTTCCCCCAAATAAATTCCTACGCGACTTGAATCTGAATTAATCGAACTTCAATGCGAAAATCGAATTAAAATAAAAAAATCAAAAGGTACTAGACTATAATAGTTTCTTTAAATAAAGCTAAAGTCATGACTCATCATGACACATGAGACACCCGCACTTCACCAGCCGAGCCGTTGGAAATGCACATCGATATTTGATTATAAATCTAGTTATTATCAAATATTTAGTGATTTTTTAATATGAAAATAAAATTTAAATAAAATTATTGAATTCATATGAATTTATAATAAATCTAGTCATTATTAAATATTTAGTAAATTTTTAATATAAAAATAAAATTTAAATAAAATTATTAAATTTATATGAATTCGTAAATATAATGCTAGATTAGTCCCTACCTACGTGACAAAAATACCTTTGTTCCTTCTTTTTCTCTTTTTGGGGTTTGTTTTTATTTTGAAAGCAAAGGCTCTTTAGTTTCTTAAAATTATTAGTAGGGTATGCATGAAATGATTTATGATAATGAAGCACCCTTTCCTTAAAATTGAAGACAACTTTATTTTCTATTATTATAGCTATGGCCTTGTACGGGATATTTATAAGCAATATAATATAGTAAAAAGGATCTTTTTACGATAAAAGATGTATTTTATTTATTATTTTTGGATGTACAAAATTTATTATGGACTAGTAAAAATAGATGGATGAAAGTAATTGTTTCTTTCAAATTTATCCCTATATATTTAGGTAAGTGGAATTTTATATATGTAACCAAGAAGCTACTACTTCTTTTGTCTCAATTATGTGCCATTTTTTATTTTTCGAGATTTAAACTATATAAATTTTGATGGACATTTTAAAATGTATTTATTTTATCATATTGACATGAGAAAAAAATACAATTTATAGTAATATAGTTTTTAAATATCTAAATTATAATTTCAAATATTGAGTTAATTTAATTCAATTTAATTTTAAAAATTAATCAAAACAACTATCAATTTTTTTTCAAAAAAAAAGCCACATAAATTAAAATGAATAAAGTATATTAACTAGATATTATTTAACTGTATGATTAAATTGATAAAAAAAAAATATCTTATTTTTAGGGAATGAATAATGTTTTGCAACAAAATTTAAAGTGACAGAAAAATAAATTGTAATCACAAATAAAATATGAAGAAACATAACGTTTTTGATAAATCAATAGTGCGGGTACAATTCTGTTTCTCATAATCGGTCAGTAGCGTATTTATCGAACTATGACGACTTGGATTTGATTTTTAAAAAAAAAATATTCTATGAATTTGCAGAATATTTGACATGTCAATATAATACATTTTATATAGGCATAAACTAGGGTTTGAGGTTGAGTAGCCTCCAAAAATCCTAGTTGAACACAACTTATAAAGTCCTAACTCGAATTGAACACATCGTGGTAGAGTCCTACAAAATTTTAATATCTACAAATAAATTTCTTAAAAGACGCACCTTGATGCTTAAAACACTCTTAATAAGTAATATCGACCAGAAGAGGGATTAAGTTTAAGCATGCCGACAGTCAAGGGGGAGCCAATTAAGTTATCTGATCTTCAAAAAATTATATTATATTATATATATATATATATATATATATATATATATATATATATATAAAGATATCTTGAATTTTCTTAATTTTTTTGTATATTTAAATTTTTATATTTTAAATTTTTAAATAAAAATTCTAATGGAAAACAGGTTAATTAAGCATTCGAAAATAAAGAAAATGGTGTAGTCATCAGGAGACTTTTGAGGCATAAAACAAGGTCCAAATCAGGTCGTCTGCTCTACTTTATGGTTTTCCGAAACACCCTTGATTTTGGGAAGCATTGATATTCACATATTGTTTTATATTGTTTTAGTCGAACTTTAAGGTAGATATCAAACTACGAAATAATGATTAAAAAAAATAAAATTGCATCCTATTTTTCATATTTTATATGTCCGATATGTTATAGTTATTGTATTTAGTTAGTTTTAATTTATGTAATATTATTTTCTTTTATTAGTCCATTTAAAAAAAAACATTTCAATACTTGAAAACATTTAACTATAGATTTTTCATTTTACTAATAATAAGAAGTTTTTATAATCACACAAATATAAGATTCAAAAATCTTATTAATTATACAAATTAGTCTACTGGTGATGCATATATTTAGAAACTCTAATTAGTTTTGATAATGTTTACCATAGTTTTGTTTTAATAGCGGAGACAATCACACGTAATAATAGATCACGATTCACGATTATATTAGAAATTGAAGAGTTGATTTAACAAAATGTGTCCTGTCTCATTTTTTTGTTGTCTTTTTTTCCCCCCCAAAATGTGCTGGTATTCTACATTGATAGAAGAAACTTAATTTGTTTCCATGACAACTCATAAGAATGAGGAAAATTTATGCAATGAAAATTTTCTTATAGTGATTGACAACTATTTAAGGGAAAAGATTCAAATGTATTATCTAACTTTGATAAAAGGCTTATTTATGCTATTTGTTAAAAGTTTGGTTTATCTATGACATTTCTGTTTGAGAAAAGGTTCATCCATTTGTAACTTCTTTTTTAAAATTTTCATGATTTGAAATTCAAATTGTGGTTATAAAAATAAGAATATATTAAAATTATTGAGATTAAACGGGTCAAATTGGGTGGGTCAAGATCCAATTTGGTTTAAGCCCATTTGAGCCCAAAGTAAACTTGGGCGGGTCTATTTCAACCCATTTTAATATCTTCAATTTCAACACAACCCGAACATTTGACACATCTAATTACATGTGTCTTATAAATTATTTTGATTAGTATCACTAGGAAAAAGAGTGATGTTTACAATATATTTTACAAATGTATTGGGTCTATAGTATAAATGTATTACAAGTGTGTTACCTAAATTATTTTAGTTGATATGACTAAAAAAGGAGTGAAGTTTGCAATATGTATTATAAATGTATTATTCATAATTTTAATACAATTATGAAACATATCTGATATAACTTTAATACAATTGAGATACAATTCCGTAAACTTTATCTTTTTCGAGCTTCAATCTAATATTTCTCTTAAAATCAATTCTAAATTTAACGAAACCCTCTTAAAATTGAGATATAAACTCCTAACAATATTTTCAATTATTTGTAGGAACAACCTATCCAAACTAATCACAAATTCGTAAAACTCAAATTATGAATTAAAAATTTGAAGCTTTATAATGATCATCAATGGTGAACTCTTGCTTCTGTAATTTTAGAGATTTGAAATTCCTACTTGAGCACACGATTTTGTCCAATTTTTCGATCTTGATGTCCTCTTCTCGTTGTATTTTTGGGTGAAAATCGCGAAATATGGATAGACAACATTTCGCTATACAATTTTTTAATTAAAAAAAATTGCTATATTAGTTAGAAATATTATATTGCCATAGATGATTAATATTTTCTTATTATAGCATATCTATGTCATTTACCCTATTGCAAAGTAGAATGTATCAAATTAATTAGCTCCTAAACTAATGAAATTTATATAGAGCGCGCTCCATAACAAACATAAATATGTATATTTCGCTATACATATACAAAAGAAAGCAGTTGTATAATTTCGCTATATATATACAAAAGAAAACAGTGGTATAATCTGCTTTGGTATACATATACAAAAGATCAATTGTATAATATGTGTTTGTATAAAGTGAGAAAGAGAGAAAGACAAAAGAAAACTGGGTAGGGGAAGATCGTATTTGTATAATCATAAGTGTATAGGACAAAAATATATGCATTTGTATTTGTATATACAATTTTCTCTCACTTTATACAAACACAAACACAAACACAATGTATACATTTGTGTTTGTATAAAGTGAGAGAGGCGAGTGAGCGAGCGAGATCTGGGAGAGGGGAGAGAGGGGAACGAAAATATATGTATATATACAATTTTCTCTCGCTTTATACAAACACAAGCACATTTTATACATTTTCGTTTTTGTATAAAGTGAGAGAGGCGAGTGAGCGAGCGAGATCTGGGAGAGGGGAGAGAGGAAAACGAAAATATATGTATATATACAATTTTCTCTCGATTTATACAAACACAAACACATTTTATACATTTGCGTTTGTATAAAAAGCGAGAGAGGCGAGGGAGAGAACGAGAGTGGCGAGCGAGATTCACCAGGAGAGAGGCGAAATAGCAACATTTTGCTATGAGGTACAATTAAATCAAACTATATTTATAGCATTTAATTTGAATTAATAGTTTGCTATTATAAACAACTTTTCTATTTATATAAGCTTCCCTAATTTTTCCGAGGTACTATCCTATTTGGGCTCTTGATTCCTTGGTAGAAATATTGGACTTGGAACTTGGGCCGAAGACCTGCTATAAAATTGGGCCGATTCTCAATGGAAAATGCTACAAGTGTTACACTCATTATTTCTAGGAAATGTTTTTTATTAGGGAAAATTGTATATAATAGCAAACTATTAATTCAAATTAAATGTTATAACCATAGTTTGATGTAATTGTACCCCATAGCAAACTGTTGCTATTTCGCCTCTCTCTTGGTGAATCTCGCTCGCCACTCTCGTTCTCTCCCTCGCCTCTCTTGCTTTTTATACAAACGCAAATGTATAAAATTTCTTTGTGTTTGTATAAAGCGAGAGAAAATTGTATTTATACATATATTTTCGTTTCCCTCTCTCCCCTCTCCCAGATCTCGCTCGCCACTCTCCCAAATCTCGCTCGTTCACTCTCCTCTCTCACTTTATACAAAAACGCAAATGTATAAAATGCGTTTGTGTTTGTATAAAGCGAGAGAAAATTGTATATATACATATATTTTCGTTCCGCTCTCTCCCCTCTCCCAGATCTCGCTCGCTCACTCGCCTCTCTCACTTTATACAAACACAAATGTATACATTGCGTTTGTGTTTGTATAAAGTGAGAGAAAATTGTATATACAAATACAAATGCATATATTTTCGTCCTATACACTTATGATTATACAAATATGATCTTCCCCTGCCCAATTTTCTTTTGTCTTTCTCTCTTTCTCGTTTTATACAAACACAAATTATACAATTGATCTTTTGTATATGTATACCAAAGCAAATTATACAACTGCTTTCTTTTGTATATGTATAGTGAAATTATACAACTACTTTCTTTTGTATATGTATAGGGAAATATACATATTTATGTTTGCTATGAAGCGCAATTATGCAAACTATAGTTATAGCATACAAATATGATTTTTATGTTTGTTGTATGTGAAAGTTGATCTTTTTATTACAATGGTTTTTAACACATTTGACCGGTTAAGTGGCTAAGGTTCTTTTCTTGTCATTTTTATAAGTGAAAATTTTATAATTGACATCTATAGGACTAATATTATAAATTATAACACTATTCTTTAACTTTCAAGTTATAGTAATAAATAATTACATGTTATAACATTTTACTAAATTAAAAAAATATTTAAAAGCAATAAAAATCAATTAGTTTGAAAAAATAAATAAATTAAAAACAAATTTTGAGTAAAAAATAATTTGAAAATATTAATGATAATTAATAGAAGGCATAAAAATAGGAGTCCTAACAAAATAGAATATTTGTTTTCCTTGTTTAGCTCAAGACAATTATTTCAAATAGATTTATTTTTAAAAAAAATTCGACAATTTCTCTCTCTTCTCAATATTCTCTCTTGTCTAATTCGTTCAAACAGATTTCTTAGTCATCACTCTCTTCAAATTCGAATTTGTTTTTATACAATAAATAATCATTTTCTTGTAATGGACAGTTTCTTATCAATATAAATAAAGCATGGTGATTTATGGGATCTTTCAGGTTAGTGTTTTTTCCAACAAAATTTTATAATTGATTGCAAAAAATTGGGTTTTTTAAAAATGTATATTGTTGTTAGTTTTTGGTATGAACCATTTTTCATTTTTTGGTATGTTTTTGGTTTTAAAAATTATATAAAATTTGTTTGAAATTAGTATACTAAAGGTATCAGACATGTATAGAAATTGATAATGTTTTTGGTATGATTCTGGTGTGACTGAACTTTATTTTTTGGCATTATATTGGAATGAATTTGGGCATAATAATGGAATGAATTTGATATACTGTTTATTTAATAAATGACAATTACTAGTTAGAAATGCTATAATTTTTGTATTCTTTTGGCATGAATCTGATATGAATCAGTGATGACTTTTGGCATGAAGTAAGTGATACGCTCAAATTACACCTCCCTAAAGAAGTATAAGCGATCGTTATCAAGTAAAGAACCCAACTTGGAGGTTGGGGTCGATCCCACGAGGAATATGGTTTAGGCTTAACTTTAACCCACGATTATGTTTTAGTCAACGTACTTCCGAAATAAATAATTAAAGGGGGGGGGGGGGGATTTGTGAAACAAATTATGGAAATTATGTGAACAATCAGTGAACAAGATTCAAACTTTAGTTGTTATCAAGATGAGAGAGAAACTAGGGTGTACAGGTTCCCCATAAGCTCATAACGCGATAATCCTAGTAATAAAAATCCTTTCCTAGTGTATTACATGCAAAGTGATAAGTTAGGTATCTCTAATTCCTTGGTTCGGCAACTAAAGAATTTCACCCCGCACATTGGTCTGGCTACGCGTGTATAATTTACTAACCCTTACCTTTACCTCATATTAGACATCACATCGATGTATTGCTTAGTTTGCACCTTCGCACCAATCGACATTAGACTATTAGATAGTATCACACTAAATCTATGTTGATAATTCTTTTCTTATTAACTACCTCCTTGGTCCGACAAGTAGCAACAAGGCGAGTTCTAACGTGTGCACTCGTAAAAAAGACTTCTAAACGAAAGAATTATCAATGCATGCAACAACACTATTCAAGAATTGCTTAGTTACTATTCATACTTTGTTAATCATTCATGGTTCCCACAACCCTAGTTGTGGATATAGTTACTCATATTAACAAGAACACAATTCATATTTTTAGAAGAAGAAATCATGAACTTACGTAATGAGAATGATAAACCCAGAATTTCAACTTGAATTTCCAAACCAAAAGCTTCAAAACGAACTTAGGAGATTAAGAATTGCTAAAGTTGCAAGTTAATCTCCAAAGTCAAGAACTAGAATAAAAGTAATAATGTATAACCCCAAATAATGAGGTTTACATGCCCTATATATAGAAAAACAAGTCCTAACTAAAAAGGAAACGAAATAAGAAAATAATGTTTCAGGACGCATCTTCGATCTACGACACTGACCTATGGACCGTGGATTGATCTACGGTCCGTAGGTGGCTCAGGACTTAGGCAATTTTCCAATCTTCAAAATCTCCACTTCTCTGAATCAATCGACGGATCCACAGTACGAACCGTGGATTGATCTACGGTTCGTGGATCCTCCTCCGTAGTTCCATACTTAGAATCTTCAAAATCAGGTACTGGAACCCCTGTGAATGATTTGACGGAACAACAGTACGGCCCGTAGGTCGATCTACGGTCCGTGGTTTGCAACCATGGTTCCACACTTAGTCAAGAATTCCCTAATTTTCCTTCAAGCCTTGCCTGTCCATCTACGGTCGCCATCTACGGAGCGTGAATGGACCTACGGTCCATAGATCACCTCCATAGATGCCCTTTTCTGTACATCCTTCAGCTGTGTCTCTCAGTTTCCACGTTTGAACATATTTCCTGCAAACATGACAAAAATGCATTAAAACCAATACAAAATGGCACTAGACACACACAACTCTTTAAGTGAAATGTATTAGAAATACCGTAAACCCAGGGTATATCAACACCCTCAACTTAAATTCGTTGTTTGTCCTCAAGCGACGCACTAAGACTCTAAACGACACTTATATAGAATCAATCAATTCAAGCACAAGCAATCACATGGCTCTCTACTCCGACCCTCTTTTTGGGTGTAAATCTTTTCTCTCAGACTCAACAAGCTAACTTGTGCGGATCAAAACATGACAAAGATCGACCAATCAACACACAACATACACTGTTTTACTATCACCAAGGTACCAACTTTCCGACAATGTAACCAGTGCCCTTACTTCAAACAAAATCCTTTTTTTTCACAATGAATATGATTTTGAGTACAAGGATTCATTCAACACTCACACTCAGAAGTAACTTCAAGTACAGTTAGTGCTCAATACCATAGGCTTGCCCTTATTTTCATTGCTTAGACTCTCCAAATTAGTTTCTAGGATCACTATAGGACTTTCTTGGCTTGTAACGTAGGCTAAGGGTCAGGTGTGGTACATTTGGGTACTCTTTAGTGACTTTCTGCCCTCCTTGACAATTCATTAGGCTTTCTACCTCTTTTTGCCCTATTTTTGACATCCTACCGTTTTACCTTCTTTCCCTTGATTCACTTCAACCATGGATGTGACTTTAGACTTTGTAGCTCTTTATTTTTCACTTTCTTCTTTTCTTTAGCTTTCAACAAGTCATATCCTTTCCCCTCTTTTATTTTTCTCTTTTTCAACACCAAACTCTTTTCATACCCATTTTTCTTTCGGTTTCCTCTTTCACAGCCACCCTCAACGTATGGATTTTTCATTGGTTGAGGTGCACAATACCCGATGTCGGATCAGGGCCAAAATTGAGGTCAGTGTTTGCATTAGCCACCCTCAGCTTAGGCTTTTGGCCTAAGTCGAGGTGCACATGTCCAAGGAGGGACCGGGGTCAACACAGTAGATTATGGGAAGGTGAGTTAAGGGGTTAGAAAGAAATGGTCTAATTTCAGCTCAAAACATTTGGATCAAAGGGAGTATTTATTTCATTTGTTTGAATTCTTTTCAGGCAATTTGCGAACCTATCAGAACAAGGGCCTATGATCACTTCCTAGCCTCTAGAGTAGATTGTCTTAGCAGGACTAACTGGGCAAGTTCTAGATTGACACAAAAACTGTTTGAACAATCAACTATACTCACACACTCTTGGCACATAGTTTCATCATCAGATTATCAGATTACCCAGTTCAAGTTTTAGCTTAAGCCATGCCACCAAGTTGGCTCATTATCATGTCATACTCAGAGCCAACACATTCAACTTATTCTAGTCTACAAATTTTAGCACATATCTCAAATTTTGGATGGGTATCATTTTTTCAAAAAGTTTTTGCCATCATGCTTCATTCTTTCTTATGCTTCAACACATACAATCTTAACACATGCCGGTTCAACAGAAATTAAGTAATCTCTTGGGGGGGAAGAACACAGGGAAAAAAACCCCAAAAGAGGATTATGAGCTGGGTTACTCAGGCTTCACCCTATCACTCACAATCCATTTACCCCACCCCCAACAAAAAAATAGATGCAATTGTCCCCAATGCACACAAAAACAGTAAAAAGTAATGGATTGGGTGAAGCAAACCTGTGGCGCATAGCTCCGATGAACTATCAACAAGCGGATGGGTCCGATTTCCCGGAGCCCGCTCGAACAGCACTTAGGTCACCCTCAGTAGTGCCCACATCATATAGCTTAGCACCCTCAGTAGTGATATCAATTACTCTAACCGCACCATCAGTGGTGCTCACATCATCCCTCTCAACAGTCAGAATCTCTACAACGGGGACAAAACTCAATGCCCCAACAACACTCTCACGTACCCTCTGCTAGCGCAACTCCTCATCCACTATAGACGTTTTTCGAGCCTGCTCATTCTGGTGGCGCTCCCACTTCTTTGCTCTAGCATCATCAGTAGTGTCCGAAATACGATTAGAGCGAGGTCTCTTTCCATGAGCACGAGATGGGGACCATAGATCACATTTAGACTTAGAAAGTTAAGAATCCTTACATGGGATCTACGGACACCATTCACGGTCCGTGGAATGAACCACGGACCGTCGATGGGGTCCGTAGACCTCTATACCAGACCTTTTTTTGCAGATTTTGCCTTGCGCTCCTACACATGTAGAAACCATTAGGCCTTTCTTTTTACATTTTCTCGACACTTTTTAGACACGGACCCTATGTTATATCTTTCCAACACTAAAACAAAATAATAAAACACCTATCTAAATGAGTACAGAGAGGCAAATAAACAAAGAAAACCATTACATGGAAAACAAGAACCTATTGTTGGCTATATTTTACATCTTGGGTTGCCTCCCAAGCAACGCTTGATTTACTGTCGTGGCACGACGCATGCCTCTTGATTACTCAAATTTCATCAATATAGTAGGCCTCAACAACTTCTTGCACACTTTTCACGTTTCCCAGATAAATCTTGATCCTTTGCCCATTTACCATGAACCTTGTTCCTTTACTGTTTTCAAGCTCAACGGCTCCACGGGGGAGCACTTTTGTGAGCAAAAATGGCCCGGTCCATTTGGACTTGAGTTTACCCGAAAACAAGCGTAACCTAGAGTTGAATAGAAGCACAAGATCACCTACAACAAATTCTCACTTTTCAATTCTTTGATCATGATACTTCTTCATCTTCTCTTTACACAAGGCTAAACTTTCATAAGCTTTTAGGCGAAACTCATCAAGCATATTCAAGTCATTCATTCTCTGATTAGATGCGAAGCCCCAATCCAAATTTAGCTTATTCATTACCCACATATCCTTATGCTCTAGCTCTACCAGTAAATGGCAAGACTTCCTATATACAAGTTGGTAAGGAGACATACCTATGAGAGTCTTGTATGCAGTGCAATAGGCCTATAGAGCATCATCAAACTTCCTTGACCAGTCCGTTCTATTAGCATTCACAGTTTTCGCCAAAATCTATTTGATCTCTCTGTTGGACACTTTAACTTGCCCACTAGTCTGCGGATGGTAAGGAGTGGCTACATTATGGCGGACACCATATTTCTCAAGTAGCGCCTTGAACAACTTATTACAAAAGTGGGAACCTCCATCACTGATAATCGCCCTCGGTGTACCAAGTCTGGAGAAGATATTATTTTTCAAGAATGCGGTGACACTTTTACCTTCATTGTTGGGGAGTGCAACTTCTTCCATCCACTTCGACACATAATCAACCGCAACAAGAATATACTTCATCCCATGTGAACTCACAAATTGACCCATAAAATCAATGCCCCATACATCAAATAACTCTATCACCAATATAGGATTCATAGGAAGCTCTTGCCTCTTTGAAATCGCTTCTTCTCTTTGGCAACGGTCACAAGACTTGGTGAAATCATGAGCATCTTGGTGGATGGTAGGCCAGTAGTACATTACAAGATCTTATGCGCAATCCGAATACCACTATGATGCCCACCAACAGGCGATGAATGGCACGCCTTAAGTACACTCAACATCTCCACCTCGGGCACACAACGACGAATAATCCCATCAGCACAACTCTGATACAAGTTCGGCTCATCCCAAAAGAATTTCTTCACGTCATGCATAAACCTTTTCCTTTGGTGAAAAGACAAATCCGGGGGCACCAAATCACTTGCCAAATAATTAGCTAAGTCTGTGAACTAAGGAATCAGATCATGAGAAACAACCAATACTTGTTCATCTGGAAAAGCATCATTAATTTCTGCCCTATCACCAAGCTTTAGCATAGCCTCTTCCTCTAATCTGGACAAGTGATCGGCAACTTGATTTTTAGTCCCCTTTCTATCTTTCACCACAAAATCAAACTCTTGCAACAACAATACCCATCTAATCAACCTCGGTTTTGCATCCTTCTTCCCATCAAATACCTCAATACAGAATGGTCAATATGCACTATGACCTTAGTACCAAGCAAGTAGGATCAAAATTTCTCGAATGCAAAAACCACCGCAAAAAGCTCTTGTTCAGTCACAATATAATTCTTTTGGGCCACATTTAGAGGTTTGCTAGCATAGTAAATAGGATGGAGAATCTTCTCTCGCCTCTGTCCTAATACCACACCAAGCACCGCTCCACTTGCATCACACATTACCTCAAACGGTTGTCCCCAATCCGGTGAAATACTGATAGATGCAGTAACTAACTTCTCCTTCAACTCTCCAAATGCTCTCAGACAAGCATCATCAAAATCAAACTTATACTCCTTTTCGAGTAGTTCACACAATGGATGTGCAATTTTAGAGAAGTCCTTGATGAACCTCCTATAGAAACTTGCATGCCCAAGAAAACTTTTAATGCCTTTTACAGAGATAGGTGGTGGAAGCTTTTCTATTACCTCGACTTTAGCTCTATCAACCTTAATGCCCTTCTTAGAAATCTTATGACCGAGAACGATCCCTTCTTTCACCATAAAGTGGCACTTCTCCCAATTTAGCACTAAATTGAAGTCTTCACACCTTTTAAGCACCTCGGCCAAATGATCCAGACATCGATCAAAAGAGTCACCTACCACAGAGAAATCATCCATAAATACCTTAATAGTGTCCTCCGCCATATTAGAGAATATTGACATCATACAACGCTGGAAGGTCGCTAGAGCATTGCACAACCCAAATGTCATCCGTTTGAAGGTGAAAGTCCCATAAGGGCAAGTGAAAGTGGTCTTCTTTGGATCCTCCAGAGCTATAGAAATCTGATTGTAGCCCGAATAACCATCAAGAAAACAATACCAACTCTTACCTGCAAGTCTATCCACCATCTGATCCATGAATGGCATAGGAAAATGGTCCTTTTTTGTCCAAGCATTTAACTTTTGGTAGTCCATGTAGACTCTCTATCCAGTCACGAGCCGCATTGGAACAAGCTCATTTCTCTAATTAGGAACCATAGTAATCCCGCCTTTCTTGGGCACACACTGAACAGGACACACCCAACTACTATCTGCAATGGGATAAATAACTCCGACATCCAACCACTTGATGATCTCCTTTTTAACTACCTCTTGCATAAGTGGATTTAATCTTCTCTAGTGCTCAATACTAGACTTATGATCTGGCATGAGTTAGATTTTATGAGAACAAATACCAGGAGGGATCCCAATAATGTCCGCAATAGTCCACCCAATAGCTCGCTTGAACCTCTTTAACATAGAAATTAAAGCCTCAACTTGTCGCCCATTCAAATCTACCACAATGGTGACCGGTAAAGTATCCTCTCTTCCCAAGAATACATACCTCAAATGTGATGGTAGAGCTTTAAGCTCCAATTCGGTGCCTCCTCAATAGACGGTCTTGCGGGTGGGGACTCACAATTTTTCATGTCTAACTCCAACTTCTTTGGTTTCGAACGATATTCACACCTATCAAGTGCGGCGACCAACTCATCATAGTCTTCAATACCATCACTCTCAATGTTCATCATAATCGCTGCTAGTTCTTCAATACCCAATCTCTCTTTAATCTGTACCTCAGACCCACTCTCAACTCTATGTGTTATCACCAATACCGTTTGGAGCTCGCTACTCTGCTTCACAGACCTACAAATATTGAAAGTTGCCTCTTCATTATTCAGTCTGAACTTCATCTGCCCCTTTTCCATATCAACCAAGGCACGCCCAGTGGCAAGAAATGGTCTCCCAAGAATAATAGGAACCTCAAAATCAACCTCACAGTCAAGAATCACAAAATCCGCCAGAAAGATGAACGACTCCACTTTCACTAATACTTCACAGAGCACACCAATGGGCCTCTTCACAGTTCTATCGGCCATGAGCAACCGCATCGCAGTCGATTTTGGATCTCCCAGACCCAACTTCTTGTAAATAGACAATGGCATCAGATTAATGCTAACACCAAGATCACACAACGCCTTAGAAAAATGCAACAACCCGATGGTACATGGAATAATGAAGGCACCAGGATCCTTTTTTTTCTGCACAAGGGACCTTGTAGCAATAGCACTACAATGTTGCAATCTATCATCATCTTCGAAACTCACTGCCCTCTTCTTTGTCACTATATCTTTCATAAATTTGGCATACCCAGGTATTTGCTCCAAATCTTCTATCAACAGAACATTGATGGAAAGTTGTTTCAACATGCTTATAAACCTGTGGTATTTGCCTTCTTCAGTCTTCTTCACTAACCTCTATGGGAAAGGAGGTGGAGGTCTGGGTATAGGGACAACTTAAAAAATTTACCTTCTCTTTTTTCTCTGTCGCATTCTCGGACTCTCCACTTACCCCGACCACATCATCATCTTTACTAGTCTCAATTTCCACCCCAGACAACATAGGTGGATCAATGGTTTGCTTACCCCCTCGAGTAGTGACTGTCATACAATGTCCATCATTCTTTGGATTCTGGATTGTGTTGCTAGGAAGAGTGCCAGGTTAACGTGAATTTATCATAGTTGACAACTGAGTCATCTATTGTTCAAGATGCTTGATTGACACTGCATGGGCATCAATTTTTTGACCAATACCAGACAAGTCATTTCTCATCTCATTCACATTCTCATTAGTTGCATCAAACCTCCTCATCATCTTCTGCATCATATTCTCAATACGTGACATATTACATCCAGCTTCTCTACTACCAGATTCCTCATTTTGATGAGGAACATAAGGTCTAACCCGATCGTTCATATTGCCATAGTTATTTCGGTTGTAGTTGTTGTCGCAATTGTAGTTCCCATCTCGGACATATTGACCCTCTCGATTGTAGTTACCATAAATCCGACCTTGGTTTCCTTGACCTTGACGCTAATTATCCATATGGGAACCTTGGGCATTTGGTCGGAAACCCCCCCGTCTGATCATTCACCGCATAAGTATCCTCTTCATAGTAGCACTCATCAACCGGTGGTGGACTTCTAGTCAAATAATTCACAACAGTTACCGTCTCCGCACCTCCGCTCACGTGCTTCAACACCAACCCTAGTTTGGTCTTCATCTGAGTTATCTCCTCACAAGTTTCATCTGCAGATTGGATGTTTGTAGCTTGAATGGCAAACGTGTTCCTCCCAGTATCCGACTTTCTAGTGCTCCAAGCTTTATTGTTTCGAGAGATCTTTTCCAGTTTCTTCGCAATCTGCTCAAAGTGCACTCACCATATGAACCTCCAGCGATAGTATCAATCACTGCCTTACTGTTTTTATCCTGACCTTGGTAGAAATACTCCTTTAGCCACTCATCATCAAGGCGGTGATTCGGAACACCCCTTATGAAAGCAGTGAATCTGTCCCAAGAACTACTCACAGACTCTCCAGGTAGTGCTACAAAATTGTTGAGTTTATCTTTGTGGTTTAGCTTCTTAGGCACTGGAAAGAATCTTGCTAGGAACACATCAGTCAATTGGTCCCATGTATAGATTGAGTTACAAGGAAGCTCATTAAACCACACAGTAGCATCACCGGTCAATGATAGAGCGAATACTCGCAATCCAATGGCATCCATGTGTAAGTCCGGTCGACCCACACAACTTTTAAAATTAATCCTTAGCTTGGTTACGTGCGCATGTGGATCCTCCGATGCCAAAACTGCAAACAAGCCCCTCACAGTAAGTATCTGTATCAAACTGCTAGTCACCACAAATGTATGCCCCGGAGGTAGAAGAGGTAGGACAAGAGGTCCATCAGATTCAACAGCATTAAAGTTGACCCTATAGTTATCACGCAGTCTTGGTCCTGGTGGATTCTGTACCCTCACTGCATCTCTCAGTAGATTCTCAACTTAAACCCGATTATTCTCATCACCAACCCTCGGAGACTACAACCCAATACCATCACCTAAATCTCCTCCGATAGGATTAACTGGCACTCCTTGATTATTTATTCTCCGCAAAGTTCTGTTCAATTCTGAATCTTAGGGAGTAAGTGGTTCTCCTTGACTCCGTGTACTTGACATACACTAGAGTAGAAACCTGAGAGAGACAAAAACAAAAGAAAAAATAATAAAATTAGGAAATATTTGACTAAAGTTCAATAACGTAGTTTAACTTAATCTAAAATCCAAATTCCCCGATAGTGGCGCCTAAATTTGATACGCTCAAATTACACCTCATATGGAACCCAATTCAATGGTCCTCTCATGGAACCCACACCCAAACTGTTAGCATACCGAATCGTGGTACCCGATCCAATATTTATGCCGAAATGTGGCAACAGATCCCATGTTTATGATGGAATGTGGCAATCGATCCAACTTAGTATGTCGGAACGCAACACTCGATCCATTCAACAAACCACAATCACAATCACCTACCTCGAATCCAAGCTTGAATCCCCTAAGGCACTTGAATCTTCCCTTTTCGGATTCTTCTCGCTTGTTCGTGGTCTAAAAATATACAATTAACGCAAATATCAATAAATGAGGCCTAATTACCCGGATTATAATCAACATTATCAACCCTAGGCCAACCCAAGATTCGAATACCCAAATTAGGGCTTTTCCACCATTTACTTCAGATCAAAACCTTTCCTAATGATAATTACCCAAGAAACTACATTCTACAGATCGAAAAATGGATTCGGGGAGTTAAAACCTTACCTTTAGCCTCAAGAATGGTGAAAAATGATCAAGAACTTGTCTGGGGTCGTTCCTTAGCTCTCAAAGTTGAAATGTGCAGAATAAAGATGTTTTGGGGTTTGTTTACGACTTTAAGTCATGTCGAACCCGCTAAAGCGGTCCTCACCCCGCTGCAGCGGCCCCGCCCTGGCTGTAGAAATCCCGCCCCAGAGGCTTGCATGGAACCAGTGAGTTATTTTAGTAATTCCAAGACCACCATTCCACAACACACCTTTAACCAACGACGCTCAGAAAACACCGTTCACGCTAAGATCGATTATGGGAGTTCTACTCACCCGAATTTAATTCCGTAATGTCGTACACGTTCCTTAATGACTTATCTAACCACTCATGTAATCAAAATCATAAATAAGTCACCCGATTGTTACCAGATTTCCTTACACCTTAGTGACTTTGATTTCATCCAAAGCTGGACTAAGTTGGGAAATTCCAAGTTACTATTCAAAAGTTTTCTGGCCCCAATTCTTTCCCCATTGGCTTTTCTCTAATGAAGGGAACATGTTGTTACAATAGTTACCAATTTACCATCACTCGTCCCTTAGGGATCAACTAGGAAAAAATGGCTGAAGTAAGGGTAGCGTAGTATCTGAATCGTCGAATTACTGGGGATACTTGTCTCGCATGTCCTTAGCTTCCAGGCATCGCGATCAAGAATTTCAATCGGTTCTCCTCATACAGAAGGTCTTGTTTAACAAAACTGAGTCTCACTTTATGATAATATCTTCGTCCCCAAACCAACCAATTGAAGACCTACACTTTCTTCAATAGATTGCCTCAATGAAGTCATCACAATACTCGGGTGATAATTATTGTTGTATGCACACTTAACTAATAATAAGGCTATTCCCAATAGCCATCAAAGTTGATCGTACACACTCTACAATATGTTATCAAGGACCTTGACACAATCACCTGGACGAATCCTTTAGTACTTATTCATGATAACATTCCAAGTCAATACTCGCTACAAATAAAAGTGAACCTGAATATAATCAACCAACACACACTCATAATACATAAACAATTATAGTTCTTAACAATATCTCCATCCCACAACATAAATTCCCATGAGCTTAAGTTATAACAATTTTGATCCTTAGAAATCAGATACTCATCGAGGGATATGTCCAAGCATACAACCCCTCCAACAATACTATCGAAATTCTTGATTTAGTAATTGTAGATTACCTTTTAAGAACAGTAGAATTGGACCCAATGATCCCTACATTCAACCACACATAATTGATACATGACCTCGACGACTAGAGGAATATTAAGATTGCCGGACAACCACAAATACGCATGGTAGCTCTTCTATAAATTCTCATAAGCAAGGTGGTACATGTAGAACCACTAAAATACTTTAACTACTCCAAGACAACACCAGTTATGTCATTCGAAATAATCAAATCTTCCCAATCTTCCTACTCAACCAAGAGAACATCACAAGATTTGGTACCCTTGATCCACTGATGTTTGCGTAATCAATGACACGTCTTCCAATTTGGGTGTCTATGATCGTGCAATAGTATAGTAACCCAACCAAGGGTTGGGGTCCTGTCCCAAGAGAGTGGTTTTGAGAATTAATAGAAAATTAGAATTTCTTTCTAATTAGTCGTAGCTAAAGAAGTTAACGAATAAAAACATAGTAAATCAAATGGCGGTTTTGTGACAAGTAAGCTAAGATTAGCGAAATCAACAAGGAAATCTAAGCAATGAGAGGGAGATTCTTGGGATGTGACCAGAATACGGGTTAATCTAAATTATTGGGTACATGTTTTCGATAGAAAATTTATAGAGTAATAGTGACTAGGTTAAGCTTTATGTGGGAATAAGTTCTCTCTTGAGCAACTTACACCGTTTCAAATGGGTTCATCTCGGACACCCATTTGCAGCATGAAGACTAGCCTACGCCTTACCCCACTCACTCTCTCGAGCTGAGTGTTAGGATATGGGACTAGGGATCACCCTCTCGGGCTGAGCCTTATGTCGACCCACTCTTTAGGCAATCAATCTAGTGGTCTTATTTTCTCGACTTCTCTCTCGAGCAAGCTGAACACACATTAGTGAACTTGTATTTGCTACTACAAATCCATTAGATTCAACCACAACTACTAAACGAAATCACCATTAAACTACATTTAATTTATCAGCAAGCAAGACCCAATAATTATCTTAACCCATATTCGCTAAATCACACCCCTAGAATTGGGGGTTTTATCCACACATCAAGAGATAAAAATTTATACCTAAATGAGCTTGCATTCAAATGGGTATGAAGATTTAAGTCTTGTTACATGCCAAGAATGAAGAATCCAAGAGACCCAAGTCCAAATCCTTGGAGATGAAACCCTCTTCTTCTTCAAATCTTCAAAACCTTCTCAGACTCAGCAAAAATATGACAAACTAATATTCTAGACTGAAAATTACAATAATGTTCGATTCTAAGTGAAAATTATAATAATTTTTCCACACTAAAACTAAAACTCTAACTAGTATTTATAGTTTTTACAGATTTGTGCTGCAGTGGATCATTCGACGTCGTTAGTCGGAATCGCCGATCATCTCGGCGATTCTCCCTTTGGTATAGTTCATCGTCGTCTTGCACCAACCCTTAACATCGTCGTGCTCTGGGTTATTGGGCGACATGGTTCTGCTTCGCGAAACTTCTCGGCGATGCGCTGACTGGAACAAAAGGCGAATATGCGATCTGTTGGCGATTCGTCGAATGGGTTAGGCGATTCATAGATCTTTTTTCTTCGTTCTTTCGGTTTCTTTTGCTCCTTTTTGCTAAGTAGTGTTCATGCTCTGCCTCAAACTTCAAATACCTGAAAACTTAAAGGTTTTGATCAGATATCGAGATAAAACATGCATTTGAGGACACTAATTACATCAAAATATAGCCCTAAATGAGTCCAATCTGTGGACTCATCAACACCCCCAACTTAAACTTTTGCTTGTCCTCAAGCAAACTCGACTTCAACCGTTCAAAAAGGGTGTCTCGAACAGTGCTATACAATACTCAATCATGAGAGCACACAACAGACTCAATTTACTTGCGCAAAGATCAAATGTGCACTCAAAGATTCAAGTTGTGACTCACCAATATCAACGAATCTCATGCTCACAATACTTGCTTCAAATGCAAGTTCAAGCTCAACTATAGTGTTAAATGCCCTCACACAAATAATGATTCCATATTCACACAATGGTTTCACAGTTTAAAGCTTTGGAATTAGATGCAACGCTCACACTCACAAAGAAGAACATAATGCATGATTTCACCCATAAGTTTGCCCGTATTTTCCAATCAACATTTGTTTCGATTCTCTCAAGATCACGAAGGTCTTAACAAGGCTTGTAATGGGGCTGACTGCAAATGTATGGTCATTTAGGCTCAATGACTTTCATCCTCATGAAATGTGGTGCTCCCAACACTTCCTTTCCTTTTCCTTCATCATTCTCTTCGGTGCTCATAAGTCCTCCTATTATTCACTTTCCATGGATTGTTTGGGAACCTTTTCATTTTTCAACTTTATTCTACAACTTTTCTTTTTCATTCTTTTTTTTCTATCTTTATATATATATATATATATATATATATATATATATATATATATATAGCGGTTCCATTTTCCTCAAAACCATGGGTAGTAGGGGCTTTCTTGCAATTCTTGATTTGCCTTCTCTTTTCACCACACCCCCAACTTAGGCTTTTGGCCTAAGTTGGCTATTCAAACTAACCACAACTTAATGAGGATTATGGGTGATGGATTAAGAAAGGTCTAGTTTTCATCAAGTTTCTTCCAAAGAAAGGTAAGGCTCAAGGGGTGTTCAAGATAGAATCACACGCTCACAAGGTAGGTCACAAAAGAGGTACACGTCAAATTGGTTTACACTCGTAGAAGTTGCCTAATATCATATCAAGAGATAGCATCACTTAGTTGATCGGACCAACGGGGAAAATTCTAGGATCTATCATGCATAGTTCACAGGTAAGCTTATCACACTAGGCAATGACACTATGAGTTAAACAAGACTCCACACTTTCGCTAGTGTGCAATGATCATCACAAGAGACTCAATTCGATACTAGGCTAGTCAAAACGAGATGCAAAGAGATCAAATATTGTCTATGCAACTTCATTTGGCCTTATCGTAACCGCGCATTCATGTTCGTTCGATTGAGAGCACTATTCAAGGCATCGATATTGATTGGAACCGAGACTCAAATTTTTGCAAAAGAATAGCCACATTCAAGAGCATATAAAGGATGGAGAATATGTGCGAAAAATTCAAAAAAAATTTGAAAGGGTCAAAATCATTTTGCAATTTAAAATAAAAGGAGCAGTGAGCTCAATCATCCACATAATGCAGTATTTAACACAATTTAAGTACAAAGCCCAAGTATACACAACGTACAAACATCAAATAGCACACAAAGGTGGGCCTCACCCTACCACAAATAAAAGCAATTTATCCTCAAATGCAAATAACAAACATCCTATAGTAAATTAAAGAAAGAAAGAGAGGGAGGTAAAGAGGGAATCCTGTCTAAGCAGTCGTTCCATCTGCCTGGGCATCAATGCCCGGAGTGACCCCCAGAAGGACTAGGTCCACTGGATCCCATAACAGGTGCTAAGAAAGCTTACACATCAACATCTATCATCATTGTTTTCATCACGGTCAGCTCTTCATCTGCAGCTCCCTTAGTCTCCTCAAGCATCTCTTCATCAATTTTTGCTTCTGACTCAGGATCGGCTATTTGGTTCGCTCCATCCCCATGTCCAGTAGTAGTCTGAGGCATATCAGGCATGTCTAGAATCTCCACTGTTCCAAAGACCATGGAAACATCGATGGACTTCAGGTGGTCTACATCTTTTCACAGTTCAACAATGACAGCTTTTAAGATCGTCACCTTCTCTATGGACCCTTGGTTTTGTTCACACACCACTATCCTGGCCGCTAGTGCATTAATGGTAGTGCTCAGAGGTTTCACAACATCAGTTATGGCAACCTGGATCATGCCTAGAACAGAGGCCTCTAGACTAGCAGCCCGACGATTAGTAGAAAGGGCCAGTTGTCCCATCCGGAGTAGGGAAGCCTGCGTGAGTGGAGGTCAGGAAACAACCGCAACAGTAGTGGGTCTTGGAGACCGAGTAGTAGTAGAAGAACCTGGAGTATTAGCAGGAGTAGCAGTGGCAATGGGTATACCTGAAGGCCCAAGGGCCAGAGTAGGCAGAGGTGCCTCTGCAGGCGATGGTTCTGTGTTTACTAACTCCACCAATGTTGCCTTTTTTTTCTGCTTTATCCTTAAGTTACTCGGCTTTGATCCTCCGGATATTAGTAGAGGTTATGGGCATCACTTCCATATCCTTCTTGGCATCTCGAGGCACCCGGGCTTGTTTGCATAATTTTGTGATCAAGACTAGGAATGGAAGTGAGGTTCGACTCTGTCTTGCACGCATGAGTATCTCTGATTGTACCCAAGTTTATCTGAGTCTCCTGTATGATGCAACTCAGGCAAGCTACCTTGCCAAGGCGAAGGATCGACTCATTTTGGGATGGCATAATTGTGTTGCTGACCACTTTGGAGTCTCATCTGAAATTACTGGGGCTAACCACTGTTTCATCTCATCCA